>NW_017535819.1:18083-78507 GCF_001853355.1 Bactrocera latifrons | reverse complement strand
TAAGTCGTTCGTGAGTTATAGCGTCGCAAACATGGAGCAAAATAAAGTGAAAATACTGCATATTTTACAGTACTACTACGATAAAGGCAAAAATGTATCTCAAGCCGCCAATAAAATTTGTGCAGTTTATGGACCCGATACAGTTTGCATTTCCACCTCGCGATGGTTTCAACGTTTTCGTTCTGATGCAGAGGTGGTCGAAGATGCGCCACGCTCCGGAAGGCCTTTCGTCGAAAATTGTGATAAAATCGCTGAATTGGTCGAAAGAGACCGGCATAATAGCAACCGTAGCATCGGTCAAGAGCTGGGCATGTGTTATCAAAAAGAATTTTATGAACAATTGAAAATTCAATAAAAATGCCGCAAAAATACCGCAAGACTTTTTTGACAACCTAATATATTGATGTAGTGTTCTGTTCAAGTTTGTAGTATTTTTCTTGAACTTGACGAAAAATTTTCACTTCCATATTGATATTTAATCAGTCATCAAAATTCCTTTAAGACCCACACCCACACATTTCTTTGATGAAATTTCATCGACTTATGAAAATTTGTATTTTCCCTTTGGATTAAAAATATATACACATGTATGTTTGTTATGAATCACTTTATTACCGATTGCCTGCGACCTCGGTATAATAACAAGTAGAGGATTGATGAAAAACAATTAGTTTAGTTAAAATATAAGACGGTTACAACATTAATTTTGCACACAATTTTGTTCTCTGCTCCATCCGTACTGTTCGGACGACGTCAACCATATTATGGTAATCTTTAGAAGCCACCTTTATAGTTATTGTTCTTGAGTGGGCACCGGTGGTAAGAGAAACTTGCATTCCACTGGTGGTTTGCGCTTCTTCCGTCGACGAGCTGTCAAGTTGGAACGCCTTCGCCGCAGTCTCTTCAGTTTTCGCTGCTCCATGGCTATGGTTCGGTACGGCCCCTTTTGCTCGTCCGTCATTGAATTCCATAAACGGCTTGCTGTCTTGACGATGCGAGCATTTACACGCGGAGACATCGAACCGCAATTTGACTGCATTAATTCGCCACCGTTGGCCTTCATACGAACCTCCGCTAGGAAGTTGAAAAATGGATTACGTGAAGCCGAATGTTCTAAGTGTCGTATGAGTTCACGATGTAGGGTGCTTGGGCTGAACGTAACCCGACGTGTCTTGCGATGCGTCGGTCGCACCAGCGATGTAAATACTTCGCACATTTTTTCCCATATGGTTGGCATATCTCGATTATCTCTCCGGATGGATATACGATACAATCGGAAACCAATACAATTCTTTGTTTAAAAGACGTACAAACAAAAATAAAAATATAAATATTGTATTTTTTACTGAAATTTCGTCGGCTAATGAAATTTTTTATTTCGTTAGACGTTAAAATAAAATTGAAATGATTTTAATGAATTGCTTTGTCCCTCTTGAGGAATAACAAGGTAACGTAAACAGAGCAGTATAGAAATGATTCCAGACAATATCAACATTAAATTTGCACATAATTTAGATATCCACACCATCCACATGAATATCCACATATCCACCATTACTGAGGGCCTCAATAACGCAATCGCAATTCCCAGAAGTCACGTTTACGGGTGTTCTTGATGGGCGGGCGGTGGCGGTAAAAGAAATTTACATTCGACTGGGGTTTTGTGTTCTCTTCGCCTGCGTGCAGATAGGTAGGAACGTCTTCGCCGCAGCCTCTTCAGTTTCCGCTGCTCCATTGCAATGCTTCGATATGGCTGTTTTTGTTCATCACTCATAGAATTCCACAAACGGCCTGCTGTCTTGACGATGCGAGCACTTTCCCGCGGCGACATCGAACCACAGCCAGGGTGCATTAATTCCCCACCGTTGGCTTTCATACGCACTTCGGCTAGAAAGTTGAAAAACGGATTAGGGGAAGCCGATAGTTTGGTGTGCCGAATGATTTCACGATGTAGGGTGCTTGGACTGAAGGTAACGCGGGTCTTGCGACGCGTCGGCCGAACCAGCAACGTGAATACTTCACACATTTTGTCCCAAATGGCTGTCATGGCTCAACTCACTCACAGGACGGTTGGATGGACAACACAAACGGGAAACAATATAATTTCTTTGTTAACACAGACGTACAAACAAAAATCAAAATATGAATATTGTATTTTTTACTGAAATTTGGTCGACTTATGAAAATTTTTTATTTTCTTTAAACATACAAATATAACTGAAATATTTTTCATACATCACTTTGCTCCCGGTCTGCCGTCATTTCGTAATCAAGGTGTATTCAATAAGGTGGGATTGATTTCACACCAGACAATTTTGGCAAATATAAAAGCAATAACCACACTTTTCAATCACAATATTCTCATTGGCGAGTACTTTAATTTTCTGAAACCATAAATTTGGTAAAGCGGTTTGAATTAAGCCGTCCGCGCTCTGATATATCGCCGAAATTTGGGAAAAAGGAGCAAAATGTGGTTCGAATAGATAGCGTTATTTGAAAAAAATACCACGTTAATTAACATATTAAGATAATAGTGTCGCTAGCGAATAGTTTTTCAAAGCTTTTTCTAACACTTATTACTTACCAGAAATTACCCTCATAGCCGTAAGGATGTTCGGGCGTTTGTGCCAAGGAGCCCGTCTGCTGCGTCAGACTTTGTTGCGAGTGCCCCGTGTCGACAGTCATATGCGAACGATTGGCGGAAATGTTATACTGCGTGCGCGGATATTGTGGCCGTTCCATCGTAGAATTCATTGAAGTTGCTAAAGAGTACGGAAAATAAAAAATATTCAGGTTTATAACGAAAATATTGGTAATGCTTGCAAGTAACGTACTCATATAACCGGGTACATAGGATCGTTTGTCGAGCGAATTGGTAACCGGCACTGGCGTATCGACATCGTATTCATGCACCACAGAACGTGGCAATGTTAAGGCACCGCTACTCGAAGCACCATCGCTACAAACTATAAAATGAATGTTTTTAATGTGCAATTGTTGATATGAAATAATATAAATGTATGAATATATATTAACTTTCTTGCTTACCAGGAGTTGTGCTGTGAATAGTCTTATCAATGTTCTTTAACTCCATTTGATCGTGATGTATCCATAGATCTGGCGGCTTCGGAACTCCAACATTTTGATAGCTACTTAAAAAAAAAATATATATATACATATAAAATTAAATAATTTCCTAAAAGAGAATCCCAATTAAGAAAAAAGTGCACTCACTCTTCGTACCTCTTCTTGTTGTGATCAGGAGTGGATTGGGGCTTTCGTCGACACAGTACCACCATGATGACCACAAAAATCAATACAATAAATGCAATCGCACCTGCTACAGAGTATATGATAATCTCATTACTGATGCCCTTGGCAATCGGTTTTGGTTCCTGCATCACAACTGCCGCCGGAGTCGTGTAAGCCACAAGCGCTGAAAAAGGCGCATTACTGGCGCCTTTCCCCACGCGCGCTTGCACTTTGAAGTAATATGTTGTGTACGGTTTCAAATTAGGCAACATCATCATAGTCTCGTCACCAGCGAATGCCTCGATGGACCAGTCGCGATCTCGTTTCGTTGTATCGGTTGTGTAATAAATGTTGTAACCGGTTATTTGACCAAGGCTGTGTTTCGGTGGCAGCCATTGTAAAATGACAGTTTGTGGATTCTGTTCATCAGGTCGTACTGTGAGCTCACGTGGTGGTGTAATTGCTACATTTTGATAGGTACTATTCAACACTGACATGGACCAAGCCGACTCACGACGCCCCTTCACCACTTTAACAGCGAACTCATACTGTGTATTCGGACGCAGATCATTAATCATGCAATTGAGGTCGGTGGTGTTGTGATATCGAAAACGACTAGAGCCGGAAATGCCAAAACGGACGGTGTAGTGACGATTATCGATGACATGTTGATTTTTACTCAGCATTGTATCTATCCAGTAGACGACAATGGATGAGCTGGACATGGTGATGGCTCGCAGGCCGACAGGCACTTCAAGCGGCATCGGCATATCGACCGGTTCCTCGTCACGTGTTTTAATGTTGTCATAAATTGGTTGACCGTCACCTTTACTGTTGCGTGCACGCAGCGAAACCACATATTCCGTATTTGACTCCAACTTTTTCAATACATAATAGCGTTCGGATTCTTTTAGCTCAATGATGTTTTCATCGGGTATTCCACGACCCCAGCCCAAAACATAACTTCGAATCTTGATTTCATGCTGTTGCGGTGGTCCCCAATGCAAAGCGATGTTATCACCACCGGGAACTATGTTGATCCAAACTGGTTTACCAGGCACCTGTGTCTCATCCAGATCATTTTCTAAAGTCATAACGCGATTCCATTCTGTGAACGGGCCCGAGCCATTCACTGTCATAGCGGCAATTTTTATTTGATACTCTGAGTGTCGCTCAAGTCCCTTCAATTCGAAGTAACGTATATTCGCTGGTGTGCTCTTCACTTGTGGTGTGTCTTTAAGTTTACGATAGCGAATCTTATAGCCGGTGATTTGTCCATTTCGCTCTTCCTCGGCTGGAGGCTCCCAGTGCACGGTGACGGACTGAAATAGGATTAATGTATAAATAAATATGACACACATTAAAACAAAGGTCTGAAATATACATTTTCAAAACAAAAGTTTATGTGTTTAGAATACGAGCTTACCGTCGAACTCGTTACTTCAAGTGTCACATTATTGGGGGGCTCAGTTGGTGTGGAGGAGTAAGTCTTGACTTTTATTTCATTCGACGGGTCGCCCATGCCATTCTTATTGAAAGGCACTACGCTAATAGTGTAATCGGTATATGGACGAAGCTCCGAGATTACAGCACTCAGCGAGGTGCTATCTTGATACATCTCAGCACCACTGTCATTCTGTGGAAAACGTAAAAGTAAGTATATTTCACAAAACTTGTGACTTTTCACGGCTACGAACCTCAGAATAGTAAATCCGGTATTTCATAATCTCTCCATTGGTTACGATCGGAGAATCCCATTTTACAAAAATCTCTCTTTCGCTAGTCGCCAGTCCTTCGACGTTGCGTGGTGGACCAGCAATATTCTCCTCCGGTTGAGTGCGCACCTCCAATACCTAATAAAGTTTGGCAAAACTTATTTTTATTTTTCATTTCAATTTGCATTTATGCAGGATGTACCTCTGAAGAATCGCCGGGACCAAAATTTGTATTTGCCACCACACGGAACTGATAGGTTTTTCCAGGCAGCAAATTTTGGATATTCACCTGTTGGTCATCGTGCGATTTGGTTACAATTTTCTGTTCGCTGCATAAAGAGAACGCGACATCATTTTAGCATTAACAAAATTAGTTCCAAGTAACTGTCGATATGCAAAGACTCTAAATAGTTTTTCATTAAAGGCTTTTGAGTATTTAGCCAATTTAAATTTTCAGCCATTTCCAGGGCTATTAGCTTGATGTCTACATTGCTTCCACGCAAGTGATTATTTATTTGTCATCTACCCATTACAATTACCGTTAGAAGCGACACAGACAAAGGCCGCAGTGTCTGCTTAACTAGATTCGGCGCATTCATGTGCTTTTAATTTGACAAAGTAGAAAAAGAATGCAAAGTGATTGCGGCCAAATGAAGGGCTGGGAGGGGGAGCGCGGCAAATTGCTTTTGCCAAAACAAGGAAATGCTGCTTGGCAATTTCGCAGAAGATGCTGTTAGATGAAGTTATTGAATTTACGGTCGATGCATAAAAGCCGGCGAAGACAGACTGATTTCGAACGACTTCTGCTGATGACGCCTGAATGAGGTGTGAGGTTGGCTCCCTCACAAGGATAATGGATAAAAAATGGCAGCGATGAAAGTAAAACGGCGTCGGCAATATAATTTTCATTACTGCCTTTCGGCATAGGCTGTTCTGTTTGCCAATTTAAGCGGCCTTTTCGAATTACATATGCATTATAAGCGAATAAATGCCAAAACTATATATTTTACAAATGTATTTTCATTGCGGATATTAGATTCTACACGTAAATACTATAAATGGCGGAAATGAATGTATTGTACCTCTCCTTTTTCTATATTACAATATTACAAGCAATAATATTTGAGGACAGTAAATCTTGAGCAAAAACTGTTTTGTGAGAAAACAGGCGGACTCATACTGCCCTAATCTAGTATAGGACCTTCATCAGCTCAATTAACACAAGTGTTGAAGTGAATGGCTAATAGTCTAATGAAGGGCATGCTACAAATGACTCTCTTTCACTTACCGTTCGCTGTTGCTCATTTTATAAAATACTGTATAAGACACAACTTCGACCGGGTTCTTCTTCGGCTCCATCCAACTGAGTGTTACGAAACGTGGTTTCACTATTTGCGCAACCACGTCGTGCGGCGGTCCCGGTAAACGGCTCAAGACAGCACCGTGGATATGCGTAACTCCGCCACCGGATTGTGGAATGTCTACACCGCCGTCTACACTGCCAACGCCAGTTATGCCAATGCTGCCTTCGAGTCCATCTAAATCTGAGGATAAGTAGGAGGAACTTGATGACGCCGCTTGTGAATTGGATGTGGCTGAGGATAATTGTTTCTTATTTTTATTCTTCCAAGAGTTCAGTACTTTATTGGGATCGTCACCGTGATTGTAGGCATCAATGAATTCTTGATTGTCATTTAAATCGTCATATTCGTCTTCGTCCTCATTGTCTTCGTCATCGTTGTTGCCGTCATCACCGTTAACGCCTACGTTGAACTCGTGTGTACTTGTGGGCAGCTCCACTGAACTGTCCGTATCTTCCATGTCCAACTGTTCGAGGTCTTTCAGTGAGGCAAATTCACCATAGCCATTATCATTTTGCGGTCTCTCAGGTCGTGGCAGTTTTCTGCCTCTCTGTGAGAGTAAACTATCCAGCGCGCTTTTGGAGAGACTACGTGTCGATCCCATTGAATTGTCAATGGCATCGCCGAAAGTGTCAAAAGGATTAATCGCCTTAGAACCACCCCCCTTGCGTCGGCGCATAGGTGAAGCTGACGGCAGTAATGGAGATTTGGGTGTTTGGGAAGCGGAAGTGTGGTATTTTTTGGATTTGCCTTTGGGGTTCAGGTCAGGATGGATGATGGCGGGAATGTGCACAAGACGTGTTGGAAATGCAAATGCGTGTCATAATACGAAGTGGTGAAAAGAAAAAAAGTGAAATAAAAAGAAAATCGAAAAAGAAATTAATTTAAAAAAAGTTGAAAAGAAATTTTTATGAATATTTTTCAATTTACACATTTATAAAATAAAACAAAATATAAAACTTATTAATAAGCAGTGCGAATTTACCGACCAATAAAGAACACATTTAAAGCATATTCATTTCTCACAATTTTGCGAAAGTAATAAGCAAAGCAAATAATGTAATAAAATTCAAATTGAATTCGTTTGCTATGAGCGGAGGGTTGTAAAATTTAAATTATGATAGTTCTAGTTCTAACTTGTGGAAATAATATAAATAAGAGCTTTTGGTATTCAAGTAATGGGCTAACCGGATAGGGCATTATTCGAATAATAATATTCGGTTTGCTGTATGCGGATAATCATAATAATGTAATCGGTTTTCAGGTTATTAGAAAAATATAAAGAGGCCTAATATAAAAGTCGGACTCCTATATTCCTCAATACTTGCAATACTTTTATACTAATGAGAAAAAACACAATCTTTGATAAGAGTGTACAGCTGCTAATGTATTCTGATGATATTCATATCATTGTCACAACAATCATAACTTCGAAGTTGTAGATAATTTCGTTTATCTTGGAATCAGTATTAACACCCACAACAAAGTATTCGACGCTGTACCCGCCGGGGGAAGCAGAGGAAGAGGAAGACCTCCACTCCGTTGGAAGGACCAGGTGGAGAAGGACTTGGCTACGTTTATCCAATTGGTGTCGCGTCTATTTTAAATCCACTGAATCCATTATAGAAACACTTGTAGAATGCACGTAAATTTCAAGCTTTGGATAAATGTTTTTGGCCAAAACKCATAAAATAGTAGAAACTAATAAAACAAATTTATTAAATGATAGTTTTTAACTTTGGAAGGTTGTCGCTTACAGGGATAATTAGTAGTCTTGCTAGTTTAGTAATGTTATTGTTATTTAAGCCAGTTGCGTATACGTCCAATTCACAGAGCTTTTACTCTTTTAACACAAAAAGCATAATTTTGTTCTCTAAAAGCGCTTCGAAAYTTTACATTAGTTTGTACATAACGGAGAAGTACTGTTAGTTCATATAYACAAGTAGCATATTAACTGTAAAGRCATAAAACTACTTTTCTACTCACCCGTTTGAGCGACGCGCAAGCGTGCCGCCGCTTGAACACTGCCAGCCGGATTGGTGCCAACACATTGGAACATGCCGGCATCGGATTGCAGCAGGCCGAAAATGCGTAGATTGTGGCCACCTACTAGTTGCATGTACGTGTTGGGCGTGATCACATCACCGTTCTTCAACCACTGAATCAGCGGCTTAGGTTTACCGCGTATCGCGCACTCCAGCTCTAACTCCTCTTTTTCGTGAGCTGTCTTGTCTTTTGGGCTCTTGATGAACTTGGGCGGCACCAAAACTTGCACGGTGGCTTGCGCGTCAAGTGAGTCCACTGTATTACTGGCACGACACTGATAGTTCCCGGAGTCGATGTCTTCGGCAGAAGAAATTTGTAGTGAGCCCGTGCCGATGATGGAGAACGGCGAGTCCAGATCGCTAAGATCGAGTTCCGCGCCATCGCGCAACCACTTAATTTGCGGTTTGGGAACACCATTCGCCACGCAATCCAAAGTGACACTGTCACCCTCTTTCACGGTTTTCGGCGAAGGTCCCACAAGAAAAGAGGGCGCAACCAAACTTTCACTGCCTGGATCAGTGGCCTTTTTGATATTCAAGCTGGTTTTGCTGCTTAAACGAGATATGCTACCGGAGGTTACATTACACTGGTAAGCGCCGCGATCACCAATGCCGACCTCATCTACTTCTAGGGCGCCATTCGGCAGCACCACCATGCGCAATTTGTCCAGCACAAGCGGCATGTCATCCTTAAGCCATTGTACTATGTGCTTAATACCCGGCTGAACTTGGCCCACCATGCATCGAAAATACGCCGTTTGGCCAGGTAGTAAATATGTTTCGATAAAGTCTTGATTTAGATCGGGCAAACGTGCTATGGACACGACTGCCGCACGACTAACAATTGTACCAATGCCTTCAGCGCTGAGCAGACACTGATAGGAGCCGGTCAAACCGCGATTCTCCTCCACAGAGCTTATATACAATGAACCGTTACTCAGCTGATTGCGGAATGTGTCTCCGACGATGCCCAAGTCCTGCCCATCGGGCCCCCGCCAACGTATAATCGGTTGTATTTTGACGGACTTGCCGTTTTGCGCCACGCCACCGCATTGAAGCAGCACCGAAAGTCCTTCCGGCACGACCACGTCCTGAGGTTCAATTTTGAAGGTGAGCGCTGAAAAAAGAAGAGAAACACAAAGGAAATAAAATGCATATTCATTGACAATATCTAACAGTGAATGAATTGTGCAGAAAAGTAAAGGAAACACAAAGAAAACGCAAGAATCATTTACACATATGCCAGCAGTAGCAGCACAATCATGATTTATTAATGACTACATTCACTCACATAAGCGGACATGTGGGAGGAACTGGCGAAGAAACGAACGTAATGGCTGCCTGCGGCTTCATTATACCACTCGATGCGCCGGCGATAGGGTGGACCACCCTTGTTCGGCCACCTGGGTACATATGTACATACATATGTACGTACCGTTATGTAGACGCATATGCCACAGAGAATTGTTCAGATGTTTTGCACACAAAAGAAACCCTGACCCCAATTTTTGCATTCAAGTAATCCTGTTTTAAGCCCACCGTGGAGAGTGGGCTGGAGAGTGCAATTCGCTTGATTGCGAGGTGGCGTTAGCGGCTCTTAGGCTGCATATTGCTTACGGGGCGAGGCGAACTGCCAACCATGTAAACATGATGAAACAATTGGTGCAACACAAGCATGAGTGCAGCTGATGCATATGCCTGCCGGAGCTGCAGCTCTCGCTGATATTTGCAAGTCCTTAACACATTGTTGGCCTTTGTTAGTGTAGGCTTGCTTTATTTCAGCGCCCGAAGGATGATTGCAGTTGACATATTTTTCGAGCGATTCCTATAAAGGGCTCCCAGATCTCACTTGTTTTTCTACTTTACAATATTGCCGCCCCACCAGGGAAAGTCCAGCTGCTTTACCTTTAAAAAAAGCTAAAGAGCTTCATTCAGGCGGTAGTTTCGAAACCCTAACTTTTGAAACTGATGTAAGTGCGATTTTCGGGGGGTCTAAAATTTTACTCAAAATACCATAACGCAGATACGCTGAGTGTGCGTTGAGATATGCAGATATTCCTATTGGGTATAACACACACACGTACATATACATTTGTAAATTACATATTGCTGAACTTTGCAACCCCTTCAAAGCGACCTTACACTTCTCGTTTGGTCCGTACTCAGCTGGGAGTGCAACGCAACACTTTACATTTAAATTAGCCGCACTTGCGTTGCAAGAATGAGTATGAAGAAGGTATGAGGATCTCATACTCGCGAAAATGCTCAGCGTCAACAATGATAATGTTAAGCAGATTGTTTGAATAAGCTGCGGACAAAGGCGGGTAACGGTTATTCATACCGCTACCACCAATGGCCACTTTTCATTAAAGCCGTTAATTTAAAACTGTTGATCCCGATGATTAAGCCCTGGCTTGCAACTTAACGGTAAAAGGGGATTTTCGACTTAATTAATGATATGATGGCAGGGGCATTGAGGGGTTTTGATTGTGCTCTGGAAAAATTGGGGTTGCCAAGCTTTCAAGTGTAAATGATTTTGGTGAAAATCAAATCAAATGACGAAGTATCTACCGTTTTGAACTGAACCATATGCTTGGTTAAAGTAATGGAGGTGGATAAAAGTTTTTAAAAATAATTATTTAAAATACATTGTGACACAAAAGTGCCGCAAATTGGAATTAAATTCCACGGGTAAATGATGTTTCAAACAGTGATTTAGTTTTATTAAAAATACAAGTCTACGAATGGCACCGAACCTTCATGCCTCGTGCTGGACGACCTTCGGCCTTTTTAACTGATGAAAATATTAGAAAAGTGAAGGATGTCAGGAAAGTGCTAGAGTGATGATAATAGAGCTCGACATCCCTCGCGAGTCCGTTCGAATGATTTTGGTGAATCTTTTGGGCATGAAAGCCATGCTTTCTTGACACGGCCCGGTAAAGCAGATTTCTTTTTTCAAAAAAAGTACCGTAAAAAAGTCTCTGGACATGCTGCCAAAAAATTCTTTGTTTCGAGGTCTGGAAAGRTCGTTGGCATAAGTGTATTACATCTGGTTGGGATTACTTTGAAGGCAAATAKTGACGATTAATTAAATAATTGTGCCATGTGAACTTCAAAGAGTCAAGAATAATTGTTTAATAAAGTACGATATTTACGGCTCGAATAGTAAATAAAACATTCAAAATATATATTTCACATATTTTAAAACAAATCTTTATTATTGCCTTTAACATAGGCTCCTGAGCCAATACGAGATGCCAAAGCTTAATCAAATTTTCTATATCCTTGTTATAACCCCCCGCTGGGATAGCTTTCAGTGCTTTTGGCGAATTTTGGATTTTCGGTTTGGTTCATTTTTGGAGGGCCTTTAATCGATTTTAAAAAGTTTGGATGTCAAGTTCATAAAGCACCGTCTTGTAACCTGTAACTAATCAATAGCAGATGAATGTAGACTTCAGCTACATTGTCAAGCATCTTCGACTTCATTTTTGCAAAAGATTCAGGTCTTTTGGCACGAGTCTAGCATTGACACGCTTATACCCAGAATTTTAATGGAAATYTTTTGAAATGATTTACAAGTATTAAATGGACCAATCCGGATCATATATGATCCTAGTATATACTTTAAATAGGCAAGATTTTCGTAGATTTACTCGGAAGTGTCAGAGTTTACAAAGCTTACAAGAGATCCAATGTTTATGAAGCGCATCCTTATCAGAAGTAATTTTTTAGAATACATTTTATATATAATCTAATTAAATTGTAGAYGCATTCTTATTTTGTATGGATGTATTTATTTCCATTCGAAAAATATTTCTTCATGCCTTCGGTTTTTCTATTTCACTTATGCAAATTCATCAAAGTGCTACTTGAGACCACGTTCAAAGACAACAGCGATGCACTCTGAAAGCCTTCAATATTTTAAATAACGCAAGCGTATGCAGCCGATGCGATCAACTTTAAGCTCATTGCATATGCAACAGTCTAAACATTTATTCTCCTAATTTCAGCAAATCCTTTACGACGCCTTAAGACCCGGCCTGGCCAAACTTAATCACACAAATGAAGCATAATTTAGATTAGTCATGCCGTTGCCGTTGCCACTGGACACCGCTGCTGGACAACAGCAAACGAACACAAACAGGCACACATACGGCGTAAGCACACTTGTGTGGTGAGGCCAACACAAGTGATTGCATGCGCTGCCCGGCAGAGATCAACTGACACCAGCAAACAACAAACAAACACACAACTATGAGTATCTATTGGCAATCTAGGCAATGCTGCACACACACACACAGGCAGTCACCGGCGATGCTTAGATATCACATGTGGCAACACTCGAACGCCGTCGAACGCTGGAGCAACATGCAACTGCAAGCGCTTTCGATGTTGGTTCTGTGCACACTCACGTACACACACACAAATGCTGCAGCAACAGTTCGAGTGCCTGCAGTTGGCGTGGTGTGGTGTGGCACGGCGTGGACCTCCATCACTGATAAGTGGGCGTTTAATGAGTCTTGTATCAATATTTGCAGCGCCTGCTGCCTCCTCCCTCCAGTCCAYACGCCGAAGCACAGCTACCGTTGTTGATTTTCACACATACACACACACACTCGGTTGCGGCTTGCTGTGCTTTGGTTCGCCTTTGCAGCTGCAGTTGCATGCATAATACTAGACCTTAAATGGGATTTACTTAGCTGCAGATTTCGATTAAACGAACGTACGCCGCAGTGGACGCGTGCAAAAAGGGCTGTTGGGCTGTTGCCAATCTGTGTGATGCTGCCAATGCTGGTGCTGCATAACTAATTCGAGAACACGACGCTGGCGAACGTTCGTCTATGAACGTGCTAGCGGCCCATTGGCAGGTTTRAAGCAAGAAATTAAGGAACTAATTGCGAGCGTTGCCACCCAGCATCTTATGCCTAGCATATTAGCTGTAAATCCGTTGCGATTTTGCTAACACAAGCGTCATTGCAAATTAAACGGCTCGCCGAGTGCATGCAACATGCAACTTTTATTGATGCCACACACACTACACACACACACGATGCAAGTACGTACACATAAATATAAAAAAAAAACTTTGAACCACTCGGATTAAAAATGTATTGGAAGTTTCGAAATTATGGTCCTCAGCGCTCTATTGAGGAACTTCCAATTTTTAAGCATGCTCAGCGGCCMATCGTGCAACTTTTAGCAATCGACATTTTAACTTTGACTTCTGCGGTCATTGCACCAACAAGCCTCTCGAATGAGTTGTTGTAATGCCACTTGTCCATTGCTTAATCGCTTAAGCAAACTTCGGTAATGATTTTCGTTATGTTGAGTTAATTTCAAAAGCAGTACTTCAAATGGGAATTTTAATTAAAAAAAAAAAAAACTAAAAGTAGTAAAATAAAACGACAAGTGAAAAGCAATTGTTAATGCCAATTTGCAAGCTTGAAAGGCGCATCGACTAACTTTTCGCTGTAATGGATTAACCAAATAACTCAAAGTTCGTGAACTTAGACGGTTGCCACATTAAAAAACGCTCTGACTTCTCTTTAATCATGCTTAACGGTGTTAAATAATATCATCGACTTTATTTTTGTCTACATTCATGAATGAGCAGCGACATACAAAGAACTGGTGTACCAAATTATAATCCAAAGGAAACAAAACTGGTAGCTATAATAACAATTATGTTATCTTGTGCGCACAGAAAACTGTTTTGTAGATGTATTAACTGTTAACACTACCAACAACTACCTTGCCAAGCTCTCTCTCCTCTCTCTTTTTCTCGCGGATGGTTATTTTGTTTCGAAAATCATTGGAGAAAAATAGATCTTAGTAATATTTCAGTTAAACTTGCTTGTTATACTCATGCTACATATYAGACTGACCATTTGCTGTCAAGAACTGTCAAAAAAGACAGGCTCAGTTGCCACTTCAAAATCTCTATTTGACACCGAATTGTCTGAGCCACCATGGGATCTAACCCATCCAAACCCATCGCACAACCCAGGGAAGGGGATGTTTCGAATTCTCACTTTAGCTCGCCCTAAAACGGATGTTTTTTGGCTACCTAAAGTATGCTTGGTTTAAGACCGTATGTAAAAAATTGTTCTGGCCACTCCCAAGTGAATGAGCTCAGAGAACTTTCCTCACTTGCGTGAACTTCTACACATGACTCCATCCTTGAGAAGTAAAGTTCTCTCTCAACGAACAAAGACCAAACTCTATAAGCCACTAATTATTCCCGTCTTGCTTTATGGTACAGAGGCATGAACGATGACAACATCTGAATATCGATTTCGGTGGAACAATGAACTCTACGCTGGTTAGGCCATGTCATCCGAATGAATGAAAACACTCCGGCTCTGAAAGTATCCAACGCAATACCCGCGGGGGAAGCAAAGAGGAAGGCCTCCACTCCGTTGGAGAGATCAGGTGGAGAAGGACCTGGCTGGACTTGGTATTTCGAATTGGCGCCAAGTTGCGAAAAACGAAACGATTGGCTCGCTGTTGTTAACTCGGTGTCTACTCCAGCAAAGAAGGAGAAGATGTAATAAATTAACATGCAAAAATGTYTACCGTCAGAAAGAGATTCGAAAGCAGCAATAGTAAATGTCTTAAAATATTGGAGTTAGTTGGACATATGCGACGCCAAGTTGACCTTTGACCCTGCCCTTYTACGCTAGAGTACAAAATATTAAGTCATGAAAACGCCAGTTGTCAGTTGCCAAGTTGCCACTCCATTGCTATCAGAAGGTGGCTATGTTGTTGTTTGTTGTTGCGGTTTGCACTTAATTAAATGTTTTTCCATTATTTTTTTGTATTTATTTTCACTTGCCACAAAGTAGTCGTAAGCAGCGGCGAGCCAAAACAAWAAAATTGCTATCACCGCATGCATGCGGCTCTCTGCATCTCACTGCCCCTCCCCCGCTCTCTCTTTCTTCGTGCATGTGTGTATAGCGAGCCACATGTGCCGAGCTTTGCTGCATTTCATTGTTTGTTGGTGTCAGCTTTTCGGCGTGCAGCTTGCCGCAAGTGAATGCTTGTGAGCTTTCCACTTAAGCTTCTTTCAACATTCTTTTCTAAACACGATTTTTCAAGTCTAATTTGCGGTTTCCTGTTTGTGCTACAAATCCTTCCTCGCCGCCAGCATTTTGTTGTGGAGAATGAAAACCCAAAAGACAGTAAACAAAACCCACAAAGTTGAAGGATCCGAGTGGACTAAGTGAGGGGTGGCGTAAGCTCAAAGCTGCTGAAGTATGTTTTAATTAATTGTAGGTTGCACATAGTTTCACTTGCATGCATTTCATAAGGATTATGAGAGGAAGAGAGATTAAATGATATGAGAAAGCAGCTATTATATAAAAATAATTGCGTAATTTTTAAGAWAAAGTACTTTTAATTTTAATTTTCAGCTTCCTGAAGCCCTAGAGATTTGTACAAAYACGCAATCKAAKTGACTRAAGCAAATGCTCACCGTTATTTGAGAATTGAGAAGCAAGGAACACTGCTCATGTAACTAAGGCAATAATAGAAAGACGGSCACTAATGATGAGTGACAGTTGACTCATGTGCTCGCCCAGATTAAAATTCCTGCAGCATTGTCAAGCGACCCTTTTCACGGCATGTCTCCTCCAAGTCCATACAAATCCGGCTGCAGCATGCACCAACAATGCAGTGACATCAATCCAMCGGCAACAGAAACCAATCAGCGTCACATTTGCTACAAACCAATCGATCGGATCGGTTGACGACAGGTCACAAAACTATCACAGAGCCATGCAGGCATGTGTGTATGTGTGTGTACGCGGGTATACGAAATCATCATGGCATCTTTTGATTGTAATCGAARCCAACGAAATGATTTTCCAACATGCTACCTGTCCGCCCGACCGACCGAGCGCTGCCGTGTAATGCTCCTGTGCGGATGGATGAAATTATTTTAATTGTTGATTTAACAATTTGTCATCAATAAGCCTTGCCCAAGCTGACTCCTGCACCGACCTATGTATTCATGCACATACATATGTATGTTTCTGTCTGTGTGTGAGTGTGTGCTGAAATCGAATTGGAATATGTGGCGTTGAGTTCACGTCGCCCTTCATTCCATTGCCCCCAGGCAAATGGGAGCCGAGTAATGTTGCCAATATGTTTCATCACGTTGGTGCAGCTTGTTGTTGTTGTTGCTGTGGAAAGTTGGTTAATGATGAGCTTGATTAATTACCAACTGCAATCGCCTGTGAATGCAGCGCCCAGATTGTGTGGGGCAATCAGAACTGCAAAGTGACCGCAGTAATTACTTATAAAAACCAACAACCCATCAACTATATAAGCAATAAAAATAAGTGGGCTTACACTTGTATTCAAGCTCTTTGATTACACAAAATTAATAGGGAGGAGAAGAAAAGGACAATTTAATGATTTTTTAAACCTTTTAATTTCAGCATAATGGCATTCAGTTTATTCCACTAATCATTAAAGATTTAGATGACTACATCTAATACTACGTTCCCACCCAAAATTTTGAGTGATTATATTACATTTAATCTCTTCACTAATCACCCGTTCGCACTGCCGTTGGACAGATGATTAAACAGATGTTTTTGCCATTCAATAATTCAGAACTCACATCGCTCAATATTTATTAAAAGAAAACATTTATATAGTATTTTGTTATAAAACCCGTCTTCTTCTAAATATTTTCCATATGATGGAAATAATGTATGCATTTTTTTATTTGRGAAGTCGATTTTCAGTTGAATTCAGTTTCATTGCTTTTAATTCAGATTAATAGATTTCCAATGCTGACAAGTAAAGTAGATGCTGTTAAATCAGAGTCGCACAGAGAGTTCGCGCAGATTAGATTCAAATCACCTCGGAGACGAGATTAAGAACTGTCATTTTTGTATTTTGTAACTGTTAAACTTATAACCTGCTCAACAGCGGAAATCTTTTGATTAAGTGTCGGTCTGAACATGGTATAAACGACGTTTGAATATTCCATCATGAAAATAGGAATGCAATGATTTGTTCTGCCAAAGCGTTCGGTGAACTTCGTGAGAAGAAGTCATAGAAACAAATCCTTCATGCCTGAGTGCCAATTACTGACCAAAATATTGAACTGCTGAGCCACCATCACCGGAACGTCTTAATTGGTAGACAAAAAGAAAAGAAATGAGGAAACCCCGCGAATCCAGTTGAGATTTAAGTCCAAGCACTGCGAAAACTGTCCAGCCTTATAAATACCGCCGGCTCACGCTTTCAAGAGTCTTACAGGCTAAGAAAATAGCATTTTCATTAGCACTTTTCTTGTTGACATTTTTGCAAAATCATTCAATGGAAACATAAAGAAACTATCATTATTTTTTTTGTTTTTAGAAAATTATTGGGGAAAGTTCATGGACTTTTCGGTGGGGAGCACTCACAACTCTGCCAAAAAGCAATACAAAAATGATTTAAAAATTTTAATTATTTAAATGCACAATTTGAAAATAATCAAATCATAATTTTTGAGATTAATTAATTTTTTTAATTTCCGGAGAAAATGTAATTAAAAAGGCCATTTGTGTCTTTCCAGGTTTTCATTATGAATATACAAAAARCTGAAAACACAACAACAATGGGAGTTCATCGTCCAGGCGATTGTTGATTGCATGAATTGATTTAATTGATGGTTCGCATATGTCTCAATTGAACGGGGTGAGCCGATAGCTGAGAGCGCATTAAATAAATAGATCGCTAGCGATGAACTCATGCATGGCACTCCATATGACTTCTTCCCTTACAAAGTGCCCAATGAGGTCTCCTTTTTACGGCATACCGACTTTGCATTGGACGGCGACAATTACTCAGGCCTGAAAATTATTTAAATCCTTCATATTCCACACAAGTGTAGTTCGCGGCTATTGAAGATATTAAAAAGGTGTTTTCAGGCGCATAAAAATTAATTATAGCTAATGACTAAATAGTCCGTACATTATTTGTGGCATGCTACAATGAACGTTGCAGACAAAAAAAAAAAATAAATAAAAAAAATTAAAATAGTAAAAGGCAGAAGTGAGTAATTCGAAATAAATAATTTCTGTATGCATGGCTGATTGCTTTTAGCGTAATGAAGCGTATTCTATTCCAGACGGCAAGGGGTGTACGCTTCCACAAGTTCCATCGAACTAAAGTAGTATATGCACATAAAAAGCAACAACGACACACTGTCATTAGCCGGAGGTTAGAAAATCCAATAATAGAATCGCAGTCTTACTTATTAAAAAGAAGATAAAAAAAAATTGTTTTTTTTTTTTCAAAATGGCGAGCACCTAGTTTTGTACGAGAAAACTGCGGGAAACACTTACTTTAAACTTTTAAAAGATAAAAAATACCAATAGTTTACAAAATTAATTCCAACACAGTTATCAACCTTAACAACTTTTGGAACGTTCCTCATTGTCTTTTTTGACATCAAAGGCATGGTCCACCATGAATTTGCTCCTTCTGGACAAACCGTCAACGCCAAGTTTTACGTGGAAGTCCTGAAAAGACTSAAACGAARGGTCAATCGRGCCCGACAAGACATCGCAGCCAATTGGAAGTTGCACCACGACAACGCCCCGGCTCACAGCTACTTAACCAAGGCTGACATCTCAACGCTACCCCAGCCGCCCTACASCCCAGAGGTCGCCCACCGGCCGATGAAAGGTAAGTATRCACCTCGGCTTTCAAGGCTATTCCGGAGAATGYCTTCGTGCCGCCTTCAATCCTTGAAAATCSCGCTGCATCGACGCAGAAGAGCMCATTTTGAAAGTTTTTAAAGAATTGTAACGATTGTTTAAATAAATTGTAGTTATAAATKGAYAGTCCCATTTAGCTTCGCGTTCGATAGCTTTTTGTTTACGATGCAGGTTTGCCTGGMAATGTTTTCTATGGAAAAAAATTTTAACGAGGAACTTGGAACTGAAATTTTGTGTTTCCATTGGAATCACGGCTATGGAATCATTGAAAATTTTACATAAGTGTTTTGGGGAGTCAACCTTATCACGAACACAAGTATTTGAGAGACACAAAGCATTCAGTGTCGTGGAGTCATTGAAAGCTAGACTTAATGACYGGAATCTTTCCCAAAAACGACGTCGAGTAGAGGTCGCAAAAGACATGACAACGTAGCTTAAAATCTGACATTCATTAAACGCATCATTCTTGGTTACGATGAAACTGCTCAAGAACTGTTCCGGCCATGGCTTACAACAGATGTATGRAAAACTAAATCAAGCTTTGGCATGCTTGTTTTGGCTCAGGAGCACATTTKGGAAGCGATAATAAAGGTTTAATTACGTGAAAATACAGCTCTCTGTCTGTCSGTGTTCTAAATATTTCTGACTAAACTATTAATTAAAAAGAACATGTTACTATCATTGGTGCACTTCTGGAATTAATTAAATTAACGGTAATTGTTTCCAAGCAACGTCAAGCAAATCACAATTTATGATACATTTTAATTAATCGTTATAAAAACATATTTTTGTTGTAGTTAAGCGAATTAATCGGATTTAATTAACAACTCCAGTGAGAGTTTATTCCTAACTAAGCCATTGTTGCAACAACAMAGCAAACAAATACTGTCTGTCAGTGGAAATTGTTTTGTGATAATGACAAATATTTGGCGAAATTAAAATGCAAATTGCAACTTGTCGACTGTCAAGAGCATTCATAGCCGGACAGACTGGGTTGTGAGGCTGAAGGCCGGAGGTCTACCTATGCGCATGTTTAAAATTCATATTCATATTCCATATTTACAGGAGCAACAAATATCAAAATGCAGCAATTGTAATGCTTAGGTATGTGCTGCCACAATATGTCATGTCGCCTGCCACATTGCCGAATAATGTGCTGCTCATCAAAATGAATGACATCCTCACACCGTTAGAAGATAGCAGTCATCAGAGTTTACAAACAGCCGCACACCAAGAGAGTCTGGCTCCAGGCCCAGTTCAACGGCAGGCCTTTGATGATGTAATTATCGCAGTGGCAGCGGTGAGTGGCACGGCGAGGTAATTTCGGCTCAGGCACAGCAGGGAACAGCGTACGCTGATTGGCCGCAAGCGACTGCCGGTGGAAATGTGACGGCGGTGGCGGCAAATCCTTTCGACCGAAAGCGAAACCAAACATAAATGTTGTAATCAACCAAATAACTACAAATACAACAAACACTATTTTAACTAGGCACTTAATTGAATTGAATTGAATGCAATTAGTTGCACAAATCTGTTTGCGGTCAACTGTGAGTACACAGAAGCGAGTTGAGTTGAGTTCRGTTGAGTGGTAAGTTGAAGCGCCGCACGAGTTGCCGAGTTTATTTGCTGATGATGCTGTTGCACTGCGGTTGCGGCAGCAGTTTACATGCTCAACTTTCGAAACTCAAACATGAACCTGGAACTACAATATTTGTTAACAATAAAAAAGAAAAAATAAATTTATGAAAAAATCAGTTAAACATTTCGTTCTAACCTATAAAATTGAATCTGGAAATTCATAAATTTATTATTTGCTTAAATCTCATTTCAATTGCAGTCTTCAAAGATTTTTTTAAATAAATTTTTTTCGAAAATACTCTAACATCCTTAGGCATTGATAGGCTCAGATTTTGCTGAAAGCTTGTTCTGTCAGAATCATGCGAATTTAGTCATATTGAGAGAGACTAGGAAATAGAGACTCACAAGTTTTTCTACAAATCTCAATGGATTGTCTAGCACAAGGTTTTGAGATTACTGACCTTCAAAAGCAATATTCTATAGAATATGATGACTTCTTGTCTCAACGTTCCAAACCTCCAAAGTYAACATATATCAAGACGCCAACTGCTGATTAGGAAATATAACAATGCAATTTGTCAGTGTTTATAACACAACTGCGTCGTGATTTTCAAACTTCGTTTGTTCCATTAATTCAGGGGAGCACTCGTCATTCATGAGCTTCTTTTTATTTATATTTAAAACGAGAGAGATATATTTTTCTTTTTTAACACTTTAATGGACCTTCAACAGATTAACACATGAATATAAAATTATGAGAAMTTCCAGCGGATTGAATGAAAATGCAACAACTCGGCATGTACCATAGAGTTGCGGATGTTGCCGTCACCAAACACCGCGTGTCTGCTGTGGCACTTGCAAAGTGACGGCAGGAAACACCACTGCAGCTTCCGTTGTTGCTCCAACGTCGGCTTTTAGGGGAAAGCGGAAGCAGTGAAACTCCAGCGACGCAAGTGTGAGGGTCACTCACCCAAACAGCAGTAATTTTTAGGAGACAAACAGCGAGACACCGGCTGACAGATGAMGATTGCTACCAACGAGCATATTGCTGTCGCATGCCACTGCAACAACTGTAAATATTATGTAAAACTCGTTGATGCAGCAAAACAAAACGAATGTTGCACAACTAAAACCAGTCGAAGAGCTGAAGGGACAAAGTTGYTCGTCGGATTCTCACTGTTTCGTAAACATAAAAATGTGTATTAAAAATGATTTTGGCATATTTGTTTTCTTTTGCTTTTGGCTTTGTTTTGAACAAATATTTTAATAAACATAAAACATATTTYGTCTGGTGAAACTAATGCTGCATTTATTGCTTTCGCCATTTCCACTTTATCTACTTTTTGTCGGTTTCGTCTGAACGATGACATTGTGCTTTTTTTTGTCATTGTGGCGGTTTTGGCATTTTCCAGACTAGCGGATGTTCTCAATAGACAAATGCATTTTATTAAAACTGGCTACATTTGTACAAAAGCAAGCAAAAACACACTAACGGTGTTACATGTGTTACTGTTATGTTTTTCAGCGACAGTGGTGGAATAGAATGTAAAATTCAAACATGACCGAATAGCCAATGAAGAAAAATTATGTTATGAAGGTTGAGTATATTATATAAGCATGCATGTATATTCACAGTATATGACAACATCTGATGAGTCGACGTTACGAGTTTTTGAGAAAAAGGTTCTGCGGAAGATTTATGTTCCTTTGCGCGTTGGCCACGGCGAATATCGCAATCAATGGAACAATGAGCTGTATGAGATATACGACGACATTGACATAGTTTAGCGACTTAAGAGACAGCGGCTGCGATGGCTAGGTCATGCCGTCCAACTGGATGAACACCGCTCGAGCCCTGAGAGTATTTGAGGCAGTAACCGCTGGGGAAAGCACAGAAAGGAATACCTTCTCTCCGTTGGAAAAACCAGGTGGAGAAGGACCTGGCTTCTTTTGGAATCTCCGATTGGCGCCAAGCAGCGAAAAGGAAACACGAATGGCGCGCTTTTATAAACTTGGCATTAACCGCGTTAGCAGTGTCTACGCCAATAAAAGGAAGAAGATATGTATATACAAATAAATATATGTAAGTGTTATTAATAACTAAAATTTTATTCCGTAATAAATAAAACAAGAAAAACCATTAAACGAACGTATCTAAAATTGCAGATCGATATCTCAAACACAGAGAAACAAGTTCGCGTATATATGGATAGACAAACGGGCAGAGCTAAATCAGGCAGATCATTTGTATATATTGTTTATAAGGTCTCYGTTGTTTTCTTCTGGAAGCTAGAAACTCCGTGACGAACTTAATGTACTCTGCTGGGAGGCGTATAAGCGCGGGACCGCATGCGGCCGTACTTAAGCTAGCGTTAGGCCCATTGTACCCCTGGAAGGTACCCAATTTAAATCTTATCCATCAACTCAGTAGTTTTGGTAAACGACCTGATGATTTTTTTTTTCATCCCAGCTGCCCAATGTCTCTTAAGTTAGAGTATTGGGAGCCCTGGAATATAGTGTGTACAGGACATAAAAAATAATGTACCACTGTGAAAGTGGGGTCGTAGCCGCGATTTTTTTTATAATCCACTATTTAAAATATTCAAAAGCGAAGACTTTTTGCATTGAAATATCAGTAATTATCTTCACCAAATTTATATTCGAAGACAGACTTCTCCGAAATCCTTGGTAATTGAATGATCAAGGCTAATGATTCTAGGCACAAAAGGGTGTGGGTAAAACTATTCTAATTCGCTTGAGAGCAAGATGTACTATAGTAGCTCAGCTTTGAACACTTGTCGATCTGCCACGTCCACCACCTTGAAGAGCTAAATAAATTTAAAAGAGCTATTGCTCTTTTACTTAAARTGTAATATCCCGCAATCTTTAGGAGAAGAAGCTAGAATATGTCTATCAAAAAACTAAAGATTCTTGAAAGTTGCGACAAATGTGACTTACAAATYAACTACTTCATAACTTGTCTAAAATACTAAATTCCACACTAAATTACTAAAAGCTTTCTTCACAGAAACTTTCACATTTAAATAAAAGTATTTTTACTTTCGTCTGCATCTTCGTCTCGAACTGAATCTYGTCTCCAAAATTAGCTTACATTTGCGTAAATTATTTTTGAAATAAACTTGAAAATTACAACTGTCACTTGCAAACTGTTCATCTGCATCTGGTTACGGCCACAGTTGAACAAGTTAGCTGGCATTGGGCAGGAAGCAAGTTGACGGCGTTGGAATAGCATAAGTATTAATGAGACCGATGCGAGAGATGCGCGGTAAACAAATTCCCAGTGAAAGCGAAGTGTGAATGCAAATGCTTAATTCAATTGGAAAAGTCATCATTTAGCGAAMGCTTCGAACTCAGCAAAACAAACMGCCGAGCCAAAATRGTGTGAGCGGCGAAGTTCTGTAAAAGTTTGCCGACCGGAAGAAAAACAGACAAACAACAGAATGGAGGAAGAAGTTCGAGCCTAGCAAAGTGTATTCGTTCACTTCTTAATGAACGCAGTAGACAAGTGGGAGTAAACAAGAAATAACAGTAATATTAAGTGAATTTAGWCAACACATAGAAAAGCGCATATAAATTTACACAAATGAATGTGATGCAATTACATTTGCCCACACGGAAAGTGGTCATCAAAGCGGAAGTGCCAAATAATGACCAACAGACTCAATCACTTTCTGCTTTGGGCGAGCAACGACCGACAAGGAATATACAAAAAAAAACTGAAATTAAATTAAAAAGGCTGCATACTGCGCTGAGACAAACCCGCAATCATCTATACAGAATATCATGCCTCCCCTTCCTCTACCCTTGTTAAACCACTGAAATAGCTGTTGCCCCGCAGGACTCCAACAAAGAAATGTGCTAAACAGGTAGAAGGCAGCGTGTCATTTCGTGATTTCGTTCGGGCGTKTATTTTTTTGTGTTTTTTTTTKTCCTGAAACCCAAATCAGTTGACGCTACAACAATTTGTTTTCAGATAAACTAAATGGGCGGTTGGCTTACAGGATGTCTGTGGCAAATATGGCGTTCTTTACCCAGACACATAACGCGGGAGCATACATACTTAATAGAGAAGTGTGCTAAACGTTGCTAAAGAACAGAGTACAGTGAAACAAAGTACCAAGCAGAGCAGTAAAAGATAACTTTTCGAGACTATGAGTMTCTCTTTTAACCAAGAAGCACAAACAAAAGAACACTCTCTTGGATACTATAAAGCGGTAAGTTTTCGAAGTTTTTCCAGTTATGTTAGCAATTGGTATATAGTAGCGAYRTGTATGAAAATACAGGRTTTGTCGGAAAAGTAATGTCTTTCGTCGCGACTGTACTCCGGAGCGTGCGCGCCTCGGCTGTATTCGGTAGAGGGCGTTTCTAGCTAACGAACGAGCGGCTATCTACGACCACCTGGAGAGTCAAGACAAAAATTTTCGCGCGACGAGTTTAACGTGGAAGTTCTCAAGAGACTCGAACGAAGGGTCGATCGGGTCCACGACAACGCCCCGCCTCACATCGCCTTTCTTGTGAATAGCTACCTAACCAAGGCCGACATCCAACGTTTCCGCAGCCGCCTTACAGCCCAGATGTGGCCCACCCGGACTTTTTTTGTTTCCTTGCCTTCCGTAACGCCTCCAATGCTTGGAAATCGCGCTGACATCGGTGCATCGACGCAGAAGGAGCMTATTTTGAAAGTTTTTAAAGAATTGTARCGATTGATYCAATCAATTTTTTTAAATCGAYTCAGTAATATTACTTTCCGGACCCTGTAAGCCGATTTTTTTTGTTTCAATGTTTAACTGTTCAAGAATATGTCTAGAAGAATACTTAATGTATTGCTACACTCGAAACTGAAAGCTTTAACGATTTTTTCTCGAAACTGTCGTTTTTAAACCAATTCTAACGATTACTCAGGTACTCCTGGGAACGTGACCCAATTTTTTGGATCCTCCACTTTATACGCTGCTAATTTTTGAAATTTTTCCTGCATGCTAATAAATAACTAATAAAAAAATGAATGGATTTGGCAATGTCTTACGTCGTTTGAGTGGAAGGGTAAATAATTCTCTTGTCTATCTATTATATGAATTAACTATGGTTGAGTAACATAAAAATACATATTATTTTTTTACTATTTCGGAGATTTGCGGGTTAACGGCATTTCCATTTGTCATTAGTTGTTTTTGCTTTCTTTATTTAAGAACAAATCGCAGTTAAGTTTCCGAGAAAATCAATTTACCTAATTGAATTTCTTCTAGTAAAAGATAACACTGGCAATGCCATTCAAATTCTTTTTCTTTCTACAACCGTTAACTTGAACAATGGGAATCGGACTTAGTTCAATTAGGAACAATTTGAAGCACTTAAAGAGAAAAATGTGCTTTGCAAATGACATGCGAAGCGTCTCGAGAATGTCTTCGTACAAAGCGTAATTTGCCGTAATTAGGACTGTTTTAATTGGAAAATAAAGAAGACTTGATGTTATGGTGAATATCAGTTGAACAACGAAGCACTGCTGCTTTACTAATTTAAGGATACCGTCTTGATAGCTACAATGAGTCAAAGTTCAAGATCTGATGTCAAGTTCAGAGTTATATTGTCAGGAGTGTCTCTTGGTAGAAAGCGAGATTTTTCAAAAACAAAAACAAGAGAAAAGTGCTCAAATGTGATGTGCAAATTTTGCTTTAATTCAATGCAATCTTATGGACTTTAAATACTACTGGAAGAGCAAAAAATTTGCAACAAGCTAAGCACAACAGCGATTCAAAAGCGATTCGATTTCCCTTCACAATCCGAAAGAAAGTGTGTAAAATGTTTAGAGGAAATGCAATTTATAAACGCTCATAAACAGCATCGCATTAACATTACATGCAAACATACATTTGTATGGACATGTACTGCCGTCCGTCGGTGGCAATTTGAGCATAAATAATTTCACATGAAAACATTTCATATCGTGTTGCTTGCATATATACGCCGCCCCCGCCCCTCGCTCGAGTGTCGATTTTCCAAAGCGATCGAATGCAAATGATGATCGAACTACGCGAAATGCCAACATTCAATGGAAAATTTGGCAAAACCGAGCATAAAAAAACCGAATTGAGTGGAAAATGCGCAGCAGCGTTCGGCTTACTTCAGTTTGCTTCGTTCGATTGCGCTGGCCCGAAAGAATCGGGTGTTTGTTTGGCTTTCAACTTTTCATCAGCACTGATTTGTTTTTGTTTTCGTTGCTGATGCTGGCTGCAAGTGATATGCATATGCTATATGTTGTTGTTGGCGATGTTGCTGCCRTTTAGTAACAACTTTGAAAACATTCAATATTTTCACTTATTTCTTGTTGTTTTCGTTAGCATCGTTGAACAGATTTGCATTTCGCAGTTTGCACTAACAACAAAAACAACAACAACAGCAATATAGCACGAAAATCAGCGCACGAACATGCTCCTGCTACTGGCGGCCACGCCAGCAGCGTTGCTAATAGGAGCCAGCAACACCASCAGCCGGCTGCCGGCCGCTGAGGCATGGCCAGGAAATTGCTATGCATTAAAGAAAAGTGCATGAATATTTATGATTTGCCAATGAATTTGCATATTTTGCGATAAAAGCGACACGTTCGCACTGCAATCGGGGCAGCAGTGGCAGCGACGACGGCGGAGACGGAGGCAACATTGTTGCATTAACAGTTTTTATTCGTATCGAAGACATGCGAAGCATGTGAGCGCACGAGAAAAGGATTACAGAAAATTTGTTAGAAAATACTTAAGCGCAAAAATGCATAGCCACACAACTTTATGGCACGGGGCAGCATGTACTCGTTTGTTAGCACATAAATATCTTGGCAGAAACTAGGTGCTAATTGGTTCACTTCGACTTCGTTGGCGCGAATGGCTCCGGAATTCTSCAAATATCACGCATTCTCTTGCAAAAGTTAGCAGTCCAAGAAAAGTGCTTTTCGCTACTCGGTGCCAATGACTTAAATAGAACTCCCAAATAAGTCGCCCTTACGACATAACGTTTCAAAATTGCTTTTTATTTTGAAAACTATAATTTTAAGCAGATCCAGAAATTTTATTCAAATAATTTCCAAGCATTGAAGGCGACAAGGAAGGCATTTTCCGGAATAGTCTTGAGAGCCGAGGTGCATGCTGCTTGGATTCCCTCTATCGTCTCGAAATGCTTGCTTTTCATCGGCCTTTTCAGGTAAGGAAACAAAAAAGGCCGAGGGCCACATCTGGGCTGTAGTGCGGCTGCGGAAGCGTCGGCATGCGGGCCTTGGTAGGTAGCTGTTTATAAGAAAGGTGGTTTGAGCCGAGGCGTTGTCGTGGTGCAACTTTCTATCGGCTGCGATGTCTTGTAGGACCCGATTGATCCTTCGGACGATCTTCCATGTAAAACGTGGCATTGACGGTTGGTCCAGGAGAAACAAATTCATGGTGGACGATGATGTCGAAGAAGACAATGAGCATCGCTTTCACTTTGGATGTGCTCATTATGTTTGGTGTCACCGAAACACACCACTTCTTGCCAAAGCTCCATCTGGGTAAGCCTGCTTGATCATATCAAACGTTTTTATCGCAGATTTACCGAGTTTCACATAGAATTTAGTCGCGTACCTCTACTCTAACGAACGTTACATTTTCGGCTTGTACCACTCACAAAAACACGTCGCGCGAAAATGTTTTTCGTGACTCTCGAGGTGCTCGGAGACAACTGACCAGCCGCTCATTCGTTAGCTAGGAACGCCCTCTACCGAATCCAGTCGGTGCGCGCACGCTCCGGAGTACAGTCGGGCGGAAGAAAACCATTCGTATTATTTTCCGGACAAACTCTGTATTCATTCAACGTGTCAAATGAATTTCCGAGTTTATAAAACATTTTAATGACTTCTCTTGTTCGTAATCCATAAACACGAAACTCGAAGTTTTGATATAAGCTCAATATTGCTAGACGTTTTTATCAATCAATCATCAAAAATTTTAGAATACAGTTTGTATGTTCTCTTCTTCCAGACAATTGCCAAATTATTTAACGAACATTGATCATTAGAACATTCAGCTAAACTTTGCAGCAATACTCTGGATCAGAAAAGATCAGTTGGTCAACTGAATTCACTATCTTTTTTTTCACAATCCACCAATTATTGTTCTCATTATTGAGTGTCTATGTATGTAAATGTGCGTGTATGCTACCTTGCGACATCTTTGACTTTTCCAAATAGCAAATTTTCCAAATGAACCAAGCAAGCAACCAGCCTCCAACTTACGCTTGCGGCGCGAATSCATAGTGGACCAAAGCCGCCCGCCACATCGGCATTCTTGCATGCAAATTGCAAATATCCTTGAAGCTTAGATAATCTTCCAGCGCTGCAATGGACCGGCGACGACCAACGGCCGCAGTTGCAGTTGCCAATTGCTGATATTGAAAACGGCTGTAAAATTATTTTGCTCCACAACAATGCTTAAGAAGCCCGTTTGCTACTATCTTAAGATAGTCTCTTGTTGCGAAGGCAATTTCGTTCGAAGTGGAGTTTATGGCTTTTCTTTATTGTTATTTTTCCCTTCATTACTCGTTGCTTTTAGGTTATCTGAAAATGCGTGTAATATTTACTCAATAACATACGAGGAACAGCTCACAGTTTTATGGGGCAACGATAAAAACATATTACAAACGAGTCAATACATTTTTTTTTTGTCAAAATAGTCTTTCGGAAAGAAGTTTCGATAATTTTGCCTCTTTACGCATTATTAATTATCAAAACCACATTTTTTCTAAAGGAAAAAAGAAGCCTTTGCTTTCCAAGATCACCAGTTTTGTGCTATACTATTTACAAAGACACTAAGTTTCTTCTTCTCTTTGCCAAAGGTTCAGACCTTGCTTTGACCTTCATTACCCTTTCTGGTGAGGCGTCGAATTCAGCACACAGGACTATGGCCACCTTTGCGTGTTAAACCGACTGCCTGTTCGTTAGCCGCARAATCTAAATAGCGCCCCTCGTATTCGCCATCAAACAATATTCGAATTCTATTTTACCTTGCAGCGCGAATACGCCACGCTCCGCAATTTGCTCCACTATATCGCCGTTACTGCGCTTTGCTCAGCTCCTCTCCTCGGCTTCGTAACGGCGATTGGATAGCGCGCTTGAAAGTCACAGCCACAGCAGTAGGTGAAGAACTACGTATGCCTTGCGGCTATAGGTCTTTGGCGTGAGCATGTGATGTTGTACATTTGATAGTGGAGCACATCGAATGGCCAAGCGTGGCATGCCGCACTAAATGTGCGGTGCGCTGCCCTGCCGCTTTGAGGTTAGTTGAATGCAACGGTCTAAGCAAATGTTGACGTTGGGCGCCGCAACTGTTCGGTGCCTCCCGTTGCAACGGCAATCGGGCGCAAACCGCTCGTTCATGCATACGAAATTGTATTTCTATTGCAAATTCCCAAGTTGCAACCTTTGGGYCTTAATCTTTTTCTGCCAATTGCATATTGACTTTCTTTCTTTCATGTACTGTACTCCACTTTTTTGAGCTGAGGTGCAGTGAGTTTAATATTTACACGCTTGAAGAGGAARGGCCGCAGTCTAATTCTATTTGTCAGCTTCTTACTGCTGGCCTTTTCGAAGTTTTCTTGATTGTGACATTTCCATACATACATACATACATGTGCATCCTCATGTGGTATCTGTTTGAATAAAATTTTTATTTCCGTCAATATTGCCAATWTGCGGCACACCAACAGCCACACTTCCACACTTGCCTCATTAATATGCAACGAATGCGCCTTGCGTGCMCCACCCCCTCCCGACAAACGAGTTCGTCTGCATTGTCTTTCCGTCCCGAAAAGCGCTTCTTCAGCTTGCTAAGGAAATTGGTACATACAAACAAATGCACAAGGCATTCCTTCGCTCGCTGTCTCAGCGGCATTTCTTTGGCCTCCATGACAGTGAATATTGGCATTGCTTTGTCATAACTGCATTTGCTGCATCACTGCTAAGTTCGCGGCCTCGCACGTTACCGATATTCGCTTTACGCTTTGCACTTTGTTTATTCCGCGCCATTTGTCATGTCGTCATTGTAGGCACTCGTCGTATTGGCAGCACCTTATCTGCGAAGTTTGTAAAGAACTCTGCTTGCCATGTTGACATTGATGTCATTGGCTCAAATGTTATATTTATTTTTGATATTTCATATTTGTTCTTGCTTATGCCGAARTCTTTTACTTTTCTTTATAGAAGAAACATCGATGCCACGAGGTCAGGTTAGTGAGAATGTGAACAAATTTTCCGGCAAAATCGATTACATCAGTTAAGTGATCTATACTGCATGGCATAGTCAAATAATTGTAAGGGTTATTAATAACTCGCTTATGAAGAATGACACCATGAAAAACAGGTAAAAAGAAAAGCTTTCATAAAAGCTCAATATCAAAAGCTTTCATAAAAGCTCAATATCAAAAGCTTTCACAAAAAATGTATTAGAAACTTTCATAAAAGCTTTTGCCAAAATACGTACCTTAATTTATTTGTCAAAGAGGATAACCCTACAATCGACGAAAGCTGCACTACTAATGACAAAATCACACTCGTGGTGGTACTACCTCGGTCTACATACCGCATTTTAACAATGACTTTTAATTACAATTTGTGTAAACCTTCCAAAAGTAATTCAAAGTAATTCCTAATKTCATTATTCTCATTCGAAGCAACTGGAAATTGAAATAAGTTTGAATTCTTCGGCAAACAAATTTATTTTTAWTTTACACGTAATTCCCTTGCGTTGCCGTGGTAATATCTGTTTGTGCCTCGCAATTAGATTTCCTTTTAATTTCATGCCGAATTTATACAAGCTTTTTGCCAACAAAGCCGAGCTGAGCTGAGCGCCGAAGCTAAATGAGCCAAAGGGAATTTGAAAAAGTTCAATTCGACACAAATTGTRTATAAGTCTGCATTACGACTGCTTGTGGATGGCTTCTTCTGAATTTTCTTGCTCTTTTGCATTCTAAATTTGATTTTCAACAATTCACTTCCATCGTTTATAAGCACTTAACCGAATGTCTCGGCAGCGCCTAATTGGACGAAATATCGATAAGAGAGAACAAACYGAAATAGGAGAAGCAGCGGAACGGTTGCAYGRTTGCACGGTTGYAGCTGAAGCCAAGGCCCAAAAGCAKAGGAGYGAGAGGAAATGCTGTACAAACGGAATGCAACGCAATCTGGTAGCAATCTGTGCACATTTCGACTGGCTTGACTGAATGAAGTTGCAACAACTTGCATATGCAGTTGGAAGCCATGAAAAAGAACAATTTGGGTTTATGTAAAAAAGTATTAACGAGTAAAMATGGCTTCTGAATTTCCAATCTGTGATATGCACAAAATATTCATCAAAATAACTGTATGTCAGTGGGATTAACAAGTTAAAGCTCAGATGTGGCAACAAATATGYCGGCGCTGCGGCAGACAGATTCTCKCTTGTTTGCTTTCCAGYAAATATTGATATTTTCATATATGCACTCGTGTCGGGTGGCAAGCAATCAGCCATGGCCATAATGATAATCCGAGACAATCTCATTGATAATGGTTCATCTCTGGTGGTCGTTATAGTTGTAGATATTCATACACAAATGTTGTTTAATGCGAAATTGCTGCAAATATGTTTTTTAGAAGTTACCTGCAAAGAAAAGAGAAAATAATATTGCATAAGTCTTAAAATATATTTCGCAGAATTGCATAAACGTATGTATGTAAGTATTAGAAGACTTCTACGCTCCTCTAGATTGATACATCTAATACCATATGTATTTCGGGTTCCCCTAAAATCAATATATTTATTTTTTATCTTCACTAGGGTGGTACCAAGCTAATGCGCTTTCCTGTTTTGAACATCCAACCCTAATTACCCACTTTAAGTCACTCCCTTACTCTCCACAGAAACACAAATTTAGATTATGAAATTTTATAAAATATTGATAAATTCTTCATCCGATATCCGAGTGGAAAGTACAAGCTGTTGGATCAAAATCGGCAGCTTTCCAGCAAAACTTTAAAAGGATTTAATCGGCATRTCATTTCTTGATAAGCGTCAATTAACGCGATTCGCTTCAAATGCGAAAAGTCAAAGAAGGACACGGGCAATAGATTTTAAGTAAAATGGTATTTCTAATCAAACTTCAATTTTTTTTATATTTATAATGAACCAAATATGTACCCTTTTGGTCGACCACTTTTTCCTCTAGAGACAGTGTAAAACTTTTCTGGTTTCTCGCCGAAAACCTGCGACAAGTAAATTTCACAGGCTTCTCTTGATGCCAACTTTAATCCATTAAGGGAGTTCTGCATTGACTGAAACAAATAGTAGTACGATGGTGAAAGGTCAGGGCTATATGGTGGATGCATCAAAATTATGGGTGATTCCTTTCGAATCCCATCAAACATTCAGCATAAGCTTCGAGCCGTCAATCCTGGCTTTGTAGCCATTTGTTGAGCTTCACCATGCTTAAACCGTGATTTTCGTCTCTTGTTTTCATTGGTTTCAGAAATGGTTCGATTTCATTTCGTTTCAGCAAAGACTCGCATTTTTAAATGGTTCAAAACCGTTTGATGATGAATGTTAAGTTCCTTAGCGATGTCATGGCTGCTTATGTGGCGGTACTGGTCAATCTTTCCCAGAATTGCAGCTAGTTTTTCAACGATAGGTCGACCAGAGCGAGGTGCATCTTTCACATCGAAATTTTCGGAAAGGAAGCGAGCGAACCTTTTTTGTGCTACTCGAACTCATACATCATCGTCTCCGTGAACTAAACAAATTTCATTGGTGGCTTGCGTGGCATTCTTCGCTTTTTATATAGAAATTTCAAAATGTAGCGAATTTTTTAATAACTTTCACTAATTTTTGAACAGCTGTAACTTTTTTTAAACTTCCCCGAATTTAATTTTTTTTTTTTGGTTTGGTTTGGCAGCTTAAAATCGCACCTTTCCAACACTTAATGGTACACATGTGATTGCTAGCACTGAAGATCTACGACTGCAATGATATTTATTGACAAAATACGAAAAGAATTTTCGACTACCCAATATAAGGTCATATAATGGTATGTAGTACGGTACATATGTAAGACAATATAAAAGCGTACTAGTAAATACTCTTAGCTACACAGAGGTCGCTCAATCTTACGCTACAAAAGCAACAAAATTGCTACAGTGGTCTCACTTTTTCCCAGGCGCGCATGATTAATGATACGAAACGTTCAGGCGATCGGCCACTGGAGTGCAAAGACAATTTTTCAAAACGCTCAAGCTTTGATAAAAAAAATACCCGGACACTGCTTTCAATTACAATTTGTGTTTAAGTCAAAGGAGAAACTTAATAAGATAAAAGCAATGGAAAAGCTGTGCGAAAAAAGAAAATGCATTTTGTCGCCACTAAATCAAATAGCAAAGCGCTCGATAAGCGTGAACATTTTACCATTCGCTATAGGCGTGAAATTTTTCACAAGYACACCCATTCACACACACATGCACAGATATGATGTGAATCAATGGCTTCGAGTTGAGTTTGTGTTCATCTGCACTTTRCATTTGCGCAGGCGCCAAACACCAGCTGCCCACGGGCAAGCGCCGACACATCAACGCAACCGGCAACGCTGACGTTTGATTCAATGCATCGAAAGAGAAATTTAAGCGATTAWAAAGCACAAAAACAAAAGCAACAAGCGTCAAAACTTGAAGCGACGAGCGATATATCAAACTTATGGTGGCGCAACGGCCATCGATAAAAGCTCTAGGTGGAGCCAAATAATTCACAAGAAATTAATCTGAAGAGCGCTTGATAACGGCAAATGCAACAATTCAACTACGCTTCACATTTTCCTTATATGTGTGTTTATAGCGTGGCGCATGCAGCATTTTCTCACTTTCCATCAGCGGTGCCTGCAGCACGTTGCCACATCCGCCGTTGCATACATACTTTTACACACGAATACCGATAGACTTGCATTCCTCCAAAATGCCTTCGACACCGCACTTCGACTCGTTCAGTCAGTTTGACGCCGTGGTCGCCGTCGCCGCCGCCGTTGTGTTGCCAAGCGACTGACGTATGAGCTCAGATCAGCGCAAATTGCCGTAATTTACCACCGCATCCCAATTTCCTCGCCGACAACTTTTTGTGTATGTGTGTTTATGCATAGCTCTGCTCACTCAGTCACTTCGGCGGATGGTTCAGAGCAGCGCGGTCAGCTCGCCTCCTCCGCGAAACGGTCGTTTTTTCTGGCGCACAGCATGAAGCAGCTGTAATCACTCATCAAGCCAAGCGCGGCCGTCCTGTCAATGTTGCTGCTAATCATTWGTTTAATATTTGCAGCTAACCACCTGGAGTCGGAAGGATGAGGGAACGAGCGGTTCGTCAGAAGTTATTAAATATCTTGTTGTTGCGTCTGGGCAGTCTTCAAATTTCAAAGTTAACTAATTTGCACTTAGTCACTTACAATGAAAAATTATAACGTGCACAGTTGGGACAGTGAAAAGATAGTATAGCCCACGCAAAGTCGATTGGCCATAGCCGTATTGTGGTGTGTACACATGTCTTATCATGGTTTATCGATAACATGAAATGATTGTTCGATTRTTAAYCAATACCGCAGGCGAAGATATGGCCACTGCCTTCGGAACTTATGAAGATCMTTCCRTCGGACAAGTTATGTACCATTTCCTGTATTCTCTTCTACTTCTTTATTGGCATAGACATCGCTTACGCGGTTATAGCCGAGTTTACAGCAGCGCACCAATCGTTTTTCCTTTTCACTGTTTGGCGAAAGTTAGAGATTCCAAGTGTAAGGTCTTCCTCTTCTTCTGTTTTCCGAACGGGTACTACGTCGAACACTTTTAGAGCTAGCGTGTTTTCGTCCATAACCTAGTATAAATTCGCTGATCTATGTGAATGGTCCTCGTTCCATTGAATGCGATACTCGCCGCGCCCAATGCGCAAAGAACCATAAATATTCCGCAGAACCGTTCCCACGAAAACTCGCAACGTCGACTCGTCAGGTGTTGTCAACGTTCATGCCTCTGTACCATATAACAGGACGGGAATAATGAGTAACTTATAGATTATAGTATAAACCACTCGTAATGACAATGTTGGTTCTTTTTTTTTTAAGAAGTAGAGGCCTGTAATGACTTCGTCCCACCAATAGTATCAGATGACTTTTTGTGTTCGAAAGGAAACTAGGAAAATCTCTTCAAAGGGGTTTAAGCTCCGAATTTAGCTTCTTCACATAATAATAAGGCCAGAAAGCAAACTCATCGGTGATGGCAGATTTATATTTCAGCAATTACTTTGAATCCCGTCTTCATTGGAAATTATATAATATACTTCCTATAGTATATGTATAATAGTCTGACGAAAAATCTTCTGCCTTCTTTGTTACAATATGAAATAATACCAACGTTCTGTCCATCGGATAGACCAAGCCAACCAAGTTCTGCCGCTGCACTAAAAATAATCAATGTGTCGCCTCGAGCCATTCAGAGGCGCAATTCAAAAGGCACAATTGCATTACTGCTGCTCATATCAATAAATTCTCCACTTGTTGCAAGTTCCAATGGCTGCGTCGCTGCCACATTCCTTGTAGAAGAGGTACCGCCATTCAGGGCGATGCGCAAAACGTGAAAAAAATGCAATCAAAGCGGGCATTTACGCACTGTTGTTGCAATAAATGAGAATTTATGACGGTCGTCTTCATTGCAGTAATTCTTCTCATATTTTTTCGTTTTCTGTTTTATTTTGTTCGAGGACATAACGCAGAATTTATGGATAAACTTGTGCAAAAGTCGTAATTTCACTGAAATTTATCGACAGGTATTTGTTATTATTGAGTTAGGTAACAGTGAGGTGTGTTATCAATCAGAAAAGTATTTTGTTGTATTTTTAACACCTTTTCCAGTGGTAGCATACATAGGTGATACCCTTATATGGTCGGTGGTGGTGATATTTGTTTGAAAAAATTATTAGAGTTGCTCAGATAGAAACAATTTTTTACTTAACTAACGGGTGATCCAAGTAGAGGTTCTTTTTTTCAATAGATAATATTTGGTCAAACACGTTCTGCATGCAGTGAAGAAAATATAGCAGCCGTAGTTGAGTGAGTACACGAAGACTATGGCGAGTCTATTCATCAACGGCAACGCGGACTACCGTATGGAACGACTTGGCGCATTTTACGTAGAGATCTTAAACTGAAAGCGTACAAAATACAGCTTGTGCAAGAACTGAAGTCGCTGGACTTTCCCAAGCGACATCGCTTCGCTCTATGGACTCTTGGCTCTAAGAAGATTCGACGTTCGCTCTATGGACTCTTGGTTCTAAGAAGATTCGACGTTTTCTAGTTAAATTTTGGTCAGCGATGAGGCCCTTTTGCGGCACAATGGGTATATAAACAAGTAAAATTGCTTCATCTGATACGAAGAGAAACCTCAAGAGATTCAAGAGTTGCCATTTCATCATTGAGCTGCCATGGTTTGGTGTAGGCCGGTGGAATAATCGGTGCATATTTCTACAAAACTTATGCTGAGAACGTAATCGTCTATGGCGATCGTTATCGCGCCGTGATAACCGACTATTTGATGCTCGAAATTGGACCTCGCGATTTCGGCGGCAACAACACAGCGCCATTTCCCACACATCACCTCAATCAATGAATTTATTGAGAGAAAACTTCGTGTAAATTTGTGTACTTAAGCACAGACATTTCTAAATTTCTGCATTGGCCAACCATAATCGTCATTTGTGTTTAAGACTGTACCCTAAATATGCCGATGGGTGTACACATACATAAACATATGCAAATTTACTAATGTGCGTCACTTATACGCACACGTCACTAATACACATGACACACCGGAACTGTTTGATGGCCTCAGTTGCTAATGACAACGTTTATTTTGCTCTGTTAGCTGGGCTCTTATCTACACATATCGCCTGCGGCTAAAGWTTTCTGCTTGTTCACTGCACTAGCAAATCTCTACAAAATCAAATCCCCGCCTCAATTTCGTTAAGCCCTGATAAGCCGCCCACGAGCTATAGCAGTGTCACGTGTAAGTCTAAGCCTGCCAACGAACTCTGAAATTTAGCCGATGAAGTAACGGAGCTTTGCATGTGGCGCGTCAAAATTATCTGCTGCGCTGTGTGCGGCGCACTTTAGSGGCTCGAAAATGTCCGGCAAATACAATTATTTGTGTCTGGCATCACTATTACGCGCCCACTTTATGTGTCCTTCGCGGATCTGCCAACCGTTTACAGACACACCCGCCAGACAACAACCCCCACCTGCCGCACAAACGCTAAATGCCGATGGAAGCACTCCACATATTGAATGTGCAGCTTTGCTACCCAGTAGCCTTTTAATGGTACATACATGTGTACACACAAACATACAGTTTACAACTACAAGCGAAGCTAAATGCAATCTCGCACAATTTAAAACGGTTACTTTAGACAGGCGAGTCTAGATACACACTTTTATGCCGGTGCTGAGCAAGCGATCGTTGGTCTCTTCACTCCATTTAATTGGAGGCGTCAATTTAACTGTAAAATGGCAGACATGAGTAAGCATCGAGTGAAAAAGTCACTGCTCTGGTTCATTTTCATGGCACCCAGATGTGTTGTTGTTTATTCGCATGTAAACATATAAAGAAATTGGACTGATGTAGTTTCTAGAGAGGGTCATCAGTGAAGACTTGAGCGCACAGTGAATCGGAATTAGCAGAGCTAAGGAAATTTAATGCATGATACGTGAAAAAATGACTACCTTTGTTATAAGACCAAGTTTATTAATAACTGGACTATGTATTTATTTTATACCAATAGTACTAATCAAAAACTCTGAAGCTGACTTGGTACTTTTATGCAAATAATTTTCTTGATTTTCTGACAAATATTTTTGTCCATCTCTCTTATGTTTTAGGATTTCCGACTTAACAATGCAAATAAAGGGAGGCCCCTACTATATATAGTAGACACTCTGATTGGATTGCTATCTGGAATATCTTTATATCAAACCAGTCCTTGCATTGGCGTTCGGCCAATCAATCACATCTCCAACAACATTTTCGCCTTGCTTGTATTCCAATTTTGCAAAAACTATTCCAAAAATGTTTACTAACACTATATTTACTTACTTRTTATATCAGCTGTTCAAATATAGGGTACTCGAAAAAGGCGTTTTGTATTTTTAATCAAATTTCAAATTATTTTTTTTTATTCTTAACGAACTTTAATGAACCAATTATGCACCATTTTGGTCGACCACTTTTTGMYATATTTCCGCTAGAGACATTATTCCATCAGTGTAAAACGTTTTTGGTTTCTCTGCGAAAAACTGCGACAAGTAATTTTCACAGGCTTCTCTTGAAGCCAAACTCCATTAAGGAAGTTCTGCATTGACCGAAACAAATGGCAGTGAGATTGTGCAAGGTCAGGTCTATATGGTGGATGCATCAAAACTTCCCAGTGTGTGGTCTAACGTTGTCTTGATGAAAGACGAATGTTAATCAGTTTTGGCGGTTTTTTTCGATTGCTTGCTTCAATCTCATCAGTTGTTAACAGTAAAATGCAGAATCAATCGTTCGACCAGGCTGGAGGAGCTCATAGTGGATGATTCCTTTCCAATCCCACCAAAAACTCAGCATAATCTTTCAAGGCGCAATCCTGGCTTTGCGACCTTTGGTTGAGCTTCACCACGCTTGGACCATTGTGTTTTTCACACATTATTGCCGTATTTGATCCACTTTTCGTCTCCTGTTACCATTCGTTTCAGAAATGTTTCGATTTCATTTCGTTTCAGCAAAGAATCGCAGGTGTTATTGTGGTACCCAAACATTGAACTTCTTTTTGTAGCCAGACCAGACGGYCCGGGTCAATCTTTTGCATAATTTCATCAACTTTTTCAACTTCAACAGCTTYTTCCAGAAGGAAGCGACGAAACATTGTTGTGCTGCGCTACACGAACTGTTACAGCATCGCTTCCCTAAACTTCTTAAATTTTATTGGTGGCTTGCATGGCTTTCTTCCCCTTTTTATACAAAAATTTCAAAGCTTAGAAGCTTAGAATCTGACCTTTCTAACACTACATGGAATGACACAATGTGACAATGACTGCAATGACATCTATTGACAAAATACGAAAAGTCTTTTTCGACTACCCAATATATAACGGCAAAGCGGTTAAGTGTGAAGTTGGCTGCCAAAAATTCAATAAAATCAGCTTGTCGTCAAACGAAATAAGTTAGTGAACGACCGAATAATAGAAACWTAGAACCGCTTTAATCTGTTTATGGTTACGCTCTGAACACATACATATTTTCCATTTCAAATAAAGTTCAGTTTTTAGCACACTGTACAATAGATAGCACCTCCAACTCGCATATGCCGGTGGAACGGCCGGATGGACTACAGTTCGCACTTGAACGCGCTGCAAGGAAGTAAATAAAATTAACGGCTTACATCGTAACGGTGAAATTGCAYTTTTGGTGTCCCCATCCGCGTTCYTGGCGAACATTGAAAAGGTCAACGCCAGTCAAATCAAATGATAAACACGGCATATTTATGCATCTACGTCGATTTGAACCGAGTTAACAACAACCATAGCGCTTAATACTCACTATTAACTGCACTACACGAAACAGTAAAACCATAAGTACCTGCTTGGTAACTTAAATGGCACAAAGCAGGCAAATGTGCAACTCTATGAGCACTTAAACTCCTACTGCGTTCATTCAACTCCCATAAAATGCCGACTTTTTTCTTTCATTTATACATTTTTGTTTTATTAATCAGAACATTTAAAAGTTTACCGCACAAAATCACTCTTCCAGGTAATTTCGAAAGTACTCCGAGAAATGCTCAGCATTTTTCGCAATCATCAACAATTTATGCCAACACATCAACTGCAACTACAAACGCATTAATTTCATTGCAACCCGAGCAGAGAACCCTACCAGCCGCCCCACCCTTTGCCATAGCAGAGCTGGAGCGCCCAGCAGCCGCCCAACGCCGCTGCTCATTTCGTTGCGTTTGGTGTGTTTTTGAAATATTGCGGCTTCAGGCTAATTTATGACTTTAGCTGGTTGGGCTCACTCGCTCGCACCGCGCTAGGGTATGGAGAAGCTCCATAAATACATATATTTCTTCTACTGCCAATAGAAGTGTTTACTGTTAGCTTTCGAGATTGGTAAGAGAWAAATGTCGAGCAGCAGTTTTAAAACAGCARAGCAGCAGGCGCAAACCGGTGGTGTGCTGGAGAACATATGTGTAAATCTTGCGTCCATACTTGTAAAACTACCCACCCACTTTCCGAGGCTGCATGAAAATGTAAAAATGCGTCGACGGAGCGAGTAGAAAGCTTTTSCCCGAACTTATTTACTACAAACACGAGAGTTTACGGGCGTTTCAGGCAGTTGGTGCAGGAAATCGGGAGTTTTTTAAATGATTGTTTGATTTGGCATCCGGCAGCRTAAACACTGCACAATTGCCCTTTGAAGTAGCTCAGCGTTGCAGAAGCAAGCAAAAAGAAAGAAAACAAAAATACAAAAAATAAAAGTCATAAAAAAGTAAGCCAACCTAGGATTTATTCTCTTATATACAATTTGGTATATTTTCTACTTAATTCACAGCGACTTCTGCAATTTGCTGTGCCGACTGCGAATTTCAGCACGGATTTTGGTGATTTTTGTTTTACAAGTATTTTCGCCATTTGAATGTTGAATGGCATGCGCATTAGAACTCAAAGGAAAAATAATAATTTCAAACTCATTAAAAACAAAACAATGAACATACTTAATCACAACAGAGGTCGCTCTTTTTAATATTGTCAAAAAGTTGGAACAATAGTTTGTAGAAGTTCATTGTTAAAAACATAAACGTWGCTCCGTGCTGCTCGATCTAAAGGGCGGATACAAGTGCTTTTGTGGTTTGGTATGAGACAGGAATGTCTAGTTTGAACTCTTTTGAGTCTATTTGGAATCTAATTCAATCTTTAACTAATATTGCGACTAGTGGTACGCTTCAAACAGTTGTTTGGTCGAGACCTACTGCTTTAAATCAAATGTCCAACGAAGTTATTTGATTTATTGTAAAAATCCATACAAACTACATTACTCACACTTTGGAGCATTCGGTATAACCTCTGCTGCCGATGTGCATACAGCATGCTCACGCGCGCTTGCTATGCAGCCATTTACAGACATTTTTAGCACTTGTAATAATTTATTTTCCAACGCAGCTGTGTCCACCTGCAGCCACTCTGCCAATATGCATGCAGTGCAACTTGTAAACGTGAAAAACTGGTCATTTGTTCGCCGATTTTCTGTTTGCGCCCACGGGAACAAACAACTTCATTTGCTAATTTCCAGCCAATGCTGTCTAAAGTGAATAGTAAAATGTTTGTAATTGAAAGTTCATAATCAAGTCAAGTCAGCAAGGACACATGTGTTGAGGTCTGCTCCCTGAGACGAATTAAGGCTAGAAAAGCTATTTTGCATGCAAATACACGACATTCTCTACTATAGTAAATTTTTTTTACCAGCATACTATATATGCAGATCCAAGTAGATGTACCTTTCTCAATAGCCTTTTTAACAGATCACGCGTGAATTGTGTCAAGCTGTCATGTTTCTTTTGTTCAATATTGTTTGGCATTTCATCATGGAAAGAAAAACATTTACAAATCGTTCAACGCACGCAACGAAAAAATATAGCAGCCGTAGATGAGAGTGTACACGAAGACCGTGGAGACCCGATTCGACGCCTTTCGCAGCAACTCGCACTGATGCATTTTACGTCGAGATCTTGAATTGAAAACTTACAAAATGCAGTGTGACTGAAGCCGCTCGACCTTCCGAAGTGACATCATTTCGCTCTATGCGCTCTTAGAAAGATTCAAGAAGATCCGACGTTTTCGAGCCAAGTTTTGTTCAGCGTTGAGTCCCATTTCTGGCTCAATGGGTATATAAACAAGCAAAATTACYGCATTTGGGACAAAGATCAATCTGAAGAGATTTAAGAGCTGCAATTTTATCGGTTCATATTTCTTCAGAAATTATGTCGGTGGGAACATAACCGTCAATGGCGATCGCTATCGCGCCATGATGGCCGACTATTTGATGTCTGAAATTTAAGCTCGTGATCTCAGCGACATTTGGTTTCAACAAGACGGCGCCACTTCCCACGCATCGCATSAATCAATAGATTTATTGAGAGAACACCTCGATGACCAGATAATTTCACGTTATGGGCTGATCGATCCGCCACCATTATCAAGTGATATCACTATGCGGACAATACCGCTTCGACTCAGGCTGTGGAGCAAAACATTGCGCTTATTATTCGCCAATTACCAGTGGAAATGTCATCCAAATTTGGACTCAATCAATGGACCATCTGAGATGTAGTCGCGGTCATCAAAAAATAGATGCCAAAGAATGTTCTTTCGAATGATAATAAAAATTCCCGATTAAATTTCAAGTTTCTGGGGTTTTTCTTTATCACCATTTATATATAATAACTGTGATACTATCTATTTGAAGAATCCCACAGTTTCTTTCAACAATCTCTCACTCATTCACATCGAAATTCTTCTGCCAGAAACACACTATGAGCTCGATTTAAGTTCAACTTTAATGATGATAAATGGGGGACAAACATTGAGCAGCAAATGAGGCGCAACAATCTAGTTGTTAAGTTATTGCCGGGTTGTCCTATTACAAGAAAGMGCCGCCATCGCACAATCTATCTCGAATACGGAGAAAAAGCGCAAACGCACCAATCGCCAAGGCAGCGCAGCTGAAAGCGACGGCTCATTTGCTCATTTGCAAGCTGCGCAGATGCCCTCACAGCTGTCAATCACATGCGTCAGCAAGCAGAAGACACAGTGTGGCAAAAAAAGACGGCGCTGCAAAATAAAAACGCTGCGAACAACGGAARGCCTTCAGCAACAGGCGGCCAGCCGAGTCGGTGACGTTGCAGTTGACACTGGCAATGACTGTCAAAGTGGTAATGGCGCGTTATGACAACCCAACGTATGGACAGACGCAAACTCTACAGACAGACTTTCGTGCTTGCGGTACAGAGGGGGGGCTGCGCGGCGCCGCCGGCGGAGACTCGGTAACCAACAGAAGTCAGCGTTGCAACGCATCCGTTGCACAATTTGATACGCTTGCTGTGTTGCTGTGCAGCGCCCCTACATCCCTCAAACCCTTGTCACGCGCATTTCGACTCCTTTGCCACTGCCGCTAACCGACSCTAGTCGTCGGCTCGCTGATGTGTGCTTTTACGAGCGCGCTCCGCATCATTATTATTGTCATTATTATTATTAGCAACGCTTTTGGCTATTTGCTCAACGGCTTGTCGTATTTGCTGCGCCTTTTGTCATATATTTAACCCGCCTTTAGTCTTTATTTGTTTTGTGTCTTTGGGCCTTATTACTTGCTATTTAGACGCTTTCAGCGCTGCCTTTTCAACGGCTTTTGTGCTGTTGTAGTGGAGTTGCGCCTTGAATTGCTGCTCCTTCTGAGTACTTGCCTACTTCTTTGTCTATTTTGCTAGAGTCCTTTGTTTTTTTCCTCTTGTCTTAGTCTTGTGCTTTTTATTTGCATTTGTTTCTTATTATATTTTATTTCGCATTTATGTGCGCACACTTCTTGAGAATCGCAATAAATTTCTGGGTATTTGTATGCAGCAAGCGAACGCCGCTCTACCTGCACTGMCGTGTCCTTTTTACAGCGTTTTTTGTCGGCTGCCTCGCCTGTCCTCTACCGCTGCCTTTATYCTCATCAAATGAATTGTGGCGTAGAAACGTGAGAAAATGCGGAGTGTAGTGRGGRCTGCGCAGGCCTCCCTCCCATCATTTACCTCTATTTACATACGTATGCCATATTCCGTAACATATGCTAAATTGTCTTTGTTACTGGAGTTGTTGTTGTGGCTTTTTATGCAAACGCAGTCGCCATCAGYAAGGCAATACAATCATCAACATTACCATTACCATAAATATCGACATTTACGCCAAACGCGCACCTTTGGCGCAGTCATCAGGCCACATCAATTTTCGAAAAGCAACAACAACCGCAAGAGAACAACACAATTTACTAGTTTATTACATTATAGGTACTTAGTTGAGAAAGGATCTAAGTTTTGCATGCAAAAAACYCTTTTGTTCGATCCTTCATACAAATGTTCTTCAACTTGCCCTTGGTACAGTTGTGGTCAKTAAGCTTGCACACATATGTTGCCAAATTTATTCATGAGCGGAAAAATCTACACTCAAAAACTACTGGATTGAATTGAATGCATGAGGAAAAGTTCTCGACATGGTTGYCAAAAGAAGAATCGCAAGAAGAAGTATCACTTTATATATTGGGTAGTCGAAAAAGTCTTTTCGTATTTTATCAATAGATGTCGTCGCAGTCGTATATCTCCAGTGCTTCCAATCACATTGTGTCATACCATATAGTGTTGGAAAGGTGAGATTTTTAGCTTCAGTTAACCAAAAAAAAAAAATTAAGTTCGGGGAAGTTAAGGAAAAGTTACAGCTGATCAAAAGTGAGTGAAGATAATGAAAAAATTCGCTATATTTTGAAATTTTTGTTTGAAAGCGGAAGAATGCCTCGCAAGCCACCAATGAAATTTGTGAAGTTTACGGAGACGATGCTGTATCAGTTCGTGTAGCTCAATCCGTTCGGGAAATTTCGATGTGAAAGATGCACCTCGCTCTGGTCGACCTATCGTTGAAAAAATCGATGAAATTATGGGAAATATTGACCAGGACCGTCACATAAGCAGCCATGACATCGCTAAAGAACTTAAGATTCATCATCAAACGATTTTGAACCATTTAAAAGAGGCTGACTACAAAAAGAAGATCGGTGTTTGGGAACCACCTGAACTGTCTGTGAAAAATTGAATGGACCGAATTAAAATCTGCGATTTTTGGCAAACACGAAATGAAATGGAAACATTGGAGACGTTTTTGGCAAACACGAAATGAAATGGAAACATTGGAGACGAAAAGTGGATCAAATACGAGATACTTGTAATCTGCGAAAAGCGTGCTGAAGCCACGATTGACGCCTCGAAAGGTTATGCTGAGTGTTTGGTGGGATTGGAAAGGAATCATCCACTTCAGCTGCTCCATCGTACTACGATTTGTTTYGGTCAACGCAGAACTCCCTTRATGGAGTAAAGTTGGCTKCAAGAAAAGTCTGTAAAAATTATTTGTCGCATTTTTTCGCCGAGAATGATATGTCTATAGCGGAAAATTAGTACATATTTGGTTCATTAAAGTTCATTATAAATATAAAAAACATAAGTTGAAGTTTGATGAGAAATACGAAAAGACTTTTTCGACTACCAAATATTATCACCTTTCCAGAAAGACTTGTTTTATGAAGTTTCAATTCTGAAGAGGCTTAGAGACATTAATTTCCTCTTTTAAAATTCATTTTAGCTTTAGCTAAATATTCATACATAATTTTAGGCAATGTTTCGCTGCATATAAGTATTAGGAGCCGAAAACAAACCAAAGCCAATTTTAATTTGTAACAATTTGARGGCTCTGCAATTTTCCTGAAYACGARTGTGCGCRTGAATGAGCTAGATGAGTGCCCATTGTTACGTGGTTGGATGGTCGTAAATATCGCTCTGGCTCAACCCGCAGCACTGCGCACTTGTTCTGCTGCCTCTATTGCCAAGCCGAACAAAGCGGCGAGGCCCTTCCACCTATTGGTTGCCGTCAAACACTCAAGTGTCGAGATGTGTTAGAATTAAGATTACGATTACCATCGTCGTAACAGCACTACAATCTTCTTCATACCCCTTTATTTCACACACATACACATTCCCTCCCGCTCGAGCAAAACAAAAGGCGAAACATGCGCTCCTTTCTTCATGAAATCTACGCGATTGTGCACTCGTGTTTACTACTTTACGGTAATTTGAGACTCTCCATCAGCTCGCTATCGAATGTTAAAAAGCATAACGCTGCACTACTATTTTGCTTAGAATACGAGGTTGTTGMGCGCATATCCTTTTCCATTTGTGCCAGAACTCAATTGTTTATGGCACTTCTGGTGGCGTTGCCGTATTCGTACAAAGAAGATAACAACAAAAATAATATACTTTTATTGCGTTACGAAGTTGGGACTTTTCGCTGCAATAAAATAGTGAAGCAATAAAAGTTTGATCGGTGGAAAATTTGGCGCGGCGTGCGAAAACTTTGTAATTTACGATTTCCTACTCACATCGGCGCTAACATTCTTCCGTATTGCTCAAACAACCGATTTTTATGGCCTAGCAAACGCTTGATTTCCTCGACATTAAATACAAAATTAAAAACCCATAAATATTTTTAATTGCTATTTTATTTTACTATTTCCCGTCCTCGATTGTGGAATACATGGCTGTATGTGTACGTGTGTTTGTTGGACGTTGAAAATATGAAATAATAAAATCGCATAAACGTGCTTGATTTATTAATGCTCTTGCAGAACCGGTATACATTTGTGTTARTGGATCCAAAGTTCTCCAAAATTCCGAACCAAAAGGGTTCTTCTTTAAAGRTATGAAGTRCTACTATTATATACGTACATWCAGGGTTTGTCCGCAAAGTAATARGWYYGATTTTCTTCCGCCGCAACTGTACTTCGSAGCGTACACGCACCGACTGGATKCGGTAGAGGGCGTTCATAGCTAACGAACGAGCGGCTGGTCAGTTGTYTCCAAGCACTTGGAGAGTCAAAACAAACATTTTCACCCGACTTGTATCTGTGGGTGTGAAAGCCGAAAATTCAGCGTTCGTGCGCGAGTGCGAAAACTCGAACGTGTGTGAAAGTGACCCCCAATTTTTGAGTAACGTAATCACAGGTGACAAGTGTAAAGGCTGATAAAGGGCAAGTATTTTGAGACAACAGAGGGGATCCAAGAAGCGAGCCCTCGACTCTCATGGCTATTCCAGAGAATGTCTTCCGTGACGCCTTCAATGATTGGAAATAGCGCTGGTAGCGCTATATCGACGCAGAAGGGGCATATTTTGAAAGTTTTTAATGAATTGTAACGATTGATTCAGTAAACTTTTTTAAATCGACTCAGTCCTATYACTTTCCAGAAAAAACCCTGTATATACCGTTTTTAGAATAAATGGGATTCAGTTTAGAGTATCGGGCGGAGCTATCAAGGGAATAATAATTTTCACTCACAGCTTTGATTTTTAAGAGCTTTTAAATTTTTAGATTTAGATAGGAGCGACCTTACTCTCTCAACTACTTTCGTGCCATTGTAGTTCCATTTACAAATGAGGAAACAAATCTATGAACCACGGAACCTTACTCAACACTTCAGCTCTATTCACTCGCATCAGAAAAGGCTGAGGTTTTACGAACCCAAATATACTAGCGAGCACTTTCGTGARAACTCATGGCCTCGTTGCTCGGATGACTGTCTCTATAAAATATACAATAGGCTATAGGAAATTGTATGTAGACATGCCTTATACGACCTAATCCCTTCAACCACACATTACCGTATAATCAGAATTAGAGAGAACAGTTTGCGATACTGTTACGGTTCATAAACTCTCTTTAAGAGATAAATTAATTCTCTGAGAAAAATTTGAGGCGAACTCTTACGTTAATTGACAAGCTGTCGCTAATACGCCTCAGAGAAGCTGACTTCTGTTTAATAAACACTTTTGACTTTTCCAACACTGCTCTGTCGAAGTACGCGATTTGCAACCGAGTAGTTGTGCGTTGGGTATAMAAATTGTTGCAACGTTAAATATAAAATAATGATGAAATTGAAAGAAGAATAAAGCATTTAACGGCAGCTTCTGTACTTATACATATACCCACGACTGCTATGCGTGGAATACGCGTACTTCTGGTTGCTGCCACAGCCGCTTTGCTTATGCTTATTGTTGCCGCTTATTTACCTTCGCAAATGATTCATACATTTTAATGCTTACGCAGAAATCCGCGCTGATGTTCGTGTGCTCATTAGGCATTTCTTTAGAAAAGCACAGTAGTAGCTACAACAACAATAATTTACGTTTGTCTGCCGTTGTTGCAACATCATTCGCGCGACTGAATTAAGCAACTTTTTACCGAGCTGCAGTTGCAGTTGCTGCTCAACGGCAGACGTGAGTTACTTGCGACACTTTCCACTATTGTTGCCATTGTTATTGCATTGTGACAACTTAACTACATACAGATGTGCATTTATGAACGCGTCTATCGCTGTTATTGTTGTTTGCTGGCAGATCGTTGCTTCGATGCTGTTGATAATCGCTATAAAATGCACAGCGGAAGAAAGAACTGAAGAAGAAGCGACGATAAGATAAAGTCACATGTGAGAAACTACGAAAGTTGCAAAGTGGTTGCAGTTCTTGTGCTGATGAAGTAGTTRTGGTTGCACATAATTTGCCCTTATGCGGCAGGGCCGGTTGACAGCGGCTCCAATCAAGCTTGGTCCAACCAATTAGAGCGCAAAAGTTTCATAATAAGGAGCAAAATTGATTAAATTAAAAAAAAAAAGATTTTGGGGCATATCAATCCAGGCTGAAGTAATGAACATCTATTGGGTTAGAGTTTCCACCTACCTCGTTGTTTACACGTTCAAAGAAAAAACGTTAACTTCGGCTTCACCGATGTTCCGATCAGAYAGTAAGTATGACAGCTGTATGTCAAATTTCTTAAGGATACATTGTCAAATAAAATAGTTTTCCTTAAGAACTTGATTTTAACTGATCAGTTTGTATGTTTGGTTTAAAGGATAAAAAAATATATATATTGGGTCAGACTTAAGATTTTATCTTAGACCAAGCGGAGACGAACCCAATCCCGACGAGGACTGTTAGCTTGTGTAAATTTCTATTAGTAGGGAACGGAGGTTATGTTAGGTTAGGTTAGATGCCTGTCAATAGATCGCAAGTGAACTGATAAATGTAGTCCTTTGTGAAGCGATTGAAAATAAGAACTGCCATGTTCGGAACTACAGATTGAGAAAACGCTTAGTAGCCAATACAAATTTTACAAGGCGCTTAACTTCAACACCCGCCAGTTCGGCGGGATGTCTGAAGGTATGTGCCCCAAGTGTCTAAGTTGCTGGCTTGTTTCTACCGCATCTTCTTCCAAACAACTTCTGCAGACGGCGGCCGGTAGGATTACCAATAGGGCAGTGGTCTGTTAAGAGTCCCACTAATAATGAGAAGCGCTAGCCTTACTGACGGTAAAGAGAGCTTTCCTTGCTATCTCATCAGCTTTGTAATTACCTGCGATTCCGCTGTGGTCCGGCAGCCATACCAGTCTAATCACAAATACTCTCACTGCTAGAGATAGTGATAGACACTCTTCCTGAATACACTGTAAATGAGTTCAAGGGCAGTATCGACGTCCTGCTACCTGTGTGAATGGTTCCTTCTCTGAAGGTGGACTCTCTCCGGAGCAGCAAATCTGCTGCTACCTTGATGGCTGCAACCTCTGCCTGGTAGACACTGCAATAGTCGGAAAGTCTGAAACTGGAGTTGAGAGAGAGCACCCCACAGTAAACCCCCCCACCAACCATCCTACCAAACTTTGACCCATGCATAAAGAAGCTACTGCCCTCTCCTCCAACGGCTTCATCCCTCCCCCATCTCCCTCGTTGGTATGAGGGCAGAGAAGAAGCCACCAGAGTTCGATATGACAACTCCATGATCCAGATGATCCGGTATGCAGTCAAAGTTTGTTTCGAGGATATCCAATGTTCAGATATGTGTTTCTTTCAAAATAGGATACTTTGGTGACTTAAGGTTCTGTTCAAAGTTCTCACCCAGAAAATGTGGATTAGCCTCTGACGCAAAAACCAGATAGTATTTCGGTTCTGAAGCATGCTCGAATTATCAAGGAATTATACACAAATAAGGCTGACTTAAAACTCGAGTTAACGCTCAGTGTTAGCRCTAATACTGCTTACCTCGTATATCCTCATAGTCTTTGTTCATTTATGTACATATGTGTATGAAGGTATGTATATTATGACCTTACTTTGTAGTGCTTCCCCGACGTTTTTTCTTGCTGCGACATTTTATGTGGCAATCGAGACTTTACTGCGCTACTGTTYTCCTCGGCGACAGCTAAGAAATCAACTTGCGACTTTATTCCCCATATTTATCCTTTGGAACGTGGCTTGCACGTGCATTTTTGTTGTATCTATTTTTTGTCTTCGCAGTTAAATTGAGTTTTCCGAAGATTATCACCAACTCTTCTTGCTTCTGCCACTTGGCTACTCGCACAGAGTTCATCACTTTGCAGTCGCGCTCCCTCCCCTCTCGAAATATTCGCCGTTTTTGCTTACTAACGTCTCTTRCTTTCCCATTTTTGTTGTTATTGTTGTGTGCTTGGTGTTTTTTCCATACAACACACAYTTAAGTGGCAAAATATATGATATTGCATGCAACTTGTGGCAGCTGACGACAGTCAACAACTGCCACCGAATCGGCCACCGTTGGAGCTGCCACACTTTACGTAGTTATGTAGACAGCGACAGCGAGTATTTGTTTTTGTTGTGCTTTTTTATGCTGCTTGCACGAACATACACACACACTCAATGAGTGGAGTGGGTGCGCGACAGTGACATGCCCGCACACTTGAACTTGCCACAAACTATTGCGCCACTCTGAACGGTGGCGAAYATTGCACGCTTATCGAGCGATGTGGCAGCAATATTGCTACTGTCGCGGAAAAATGTGAGGTGCGCTTACCACAAAAGCAAAAAATCGTGTTAGATGAATACATGCTTGTGATAATGGCATAAGYTCCAGAATTCGGGATCCCGAAAACTCAGCTTGCAGAAATTAAAAAATTTTCTTCAATCAATTTCAACTTATTTTTTCAAATGCAGATCCCGAAATTTCGAGATTGTCTTCCATTGGACATATTTAGACATCTACAAAATATTTCTTCCCGTAACGTGAGCAGCTGCTGGTGATGGCGTCGTCATCTTCGCCGTTGTCATCATCATCAATCGAATTGAGCTGTCGTCAGATGCTGCTGCTGTTGTCGTTGCTACTGCTACTGTTGGTGCYTCGCTGCCAAATTTGCGCAATTAAAGGCGACATGACAGGCTGACAGCTAGACWGACAGACCGGCAAGGCAGGCGCTTTTGGAGACAGACGACATTCATCTTCGCGTGCGGAAAAAATCCTTAATTAATTTAATTAGCATGTAAATTGCAACGTCACAACAATGCCAACAATGCCAGCAGCAACAATTATTCCTTGACAAATTACGATATTATTGCTGGCATGAGTTGGAATCAGAAGTCAAACAAAATCAACGCTGCCATAAAAAATTACACATTTATGCATGTTTAATAAATTGATGGCACTTTAATGTGTATGCAAATGGAAGGGGGGCGGGGAGCGTGGATGGAGATGAAGAAATTTAATTTTCGTAAGGGCGAAATTGGAAGATAAAAGCGAGAATACTTCAGGGTCAACGACTAAATGTCCGTTTGCTGAGATAATTGGGCTAATTTAACCGTTATAAAAGTCATTCTGATTGAAAAATATTTACAAGCCAATGCCACTCTGATTGCCTTTGCTCGAAATACATACATTTCATATTGGCGGCAGGCTTTCGTAAGAGCTACTTATGGTTAATGAAGTCGACATCCCATTAACTATTTGGTATTTTATGTACTTTTGATGAAGATGTAACTGTTAATCTCATAAAATTATTTCATTAAATCTGGAGGATCCATAAATTTGTTTATTATTTAGTTTAGAACGTGAATATCGGAAGAAAGCTCTTGATATTATTTTAAATCAAGCTTAAACTTAAACGATATATATGAGTATATGCCCTCTTATCAAAAATAACCTGAACTGGAAGGTTGGTGTGGATATTTTTACCAAAAAAGAAAATAATAACAAGTTTGCTAAAAATTTTGTAATTTCAATGAAATCCCGAGTACCGAAGTGTTTTGGGAGTCTACTTTGTCACAAGCTCATTTATTTCAGTGGCACAATGCATTCTGTGAAGGTTGTGAAGTCATCGAAAACTTGCCTCACGGGTGCCGTTTAACCACGATAGCACCAAAAAAGTAAAAAAAAAAAAAACTCCTAGAAAATTGTCGGGTTAGAGTTAGAGAGCAGACACCAGAGGATTTCAGCATAACTTACAGATCGACTCAACCATGCCATTTCTGTTAAGGACGATAACGTGGAAAAAGATAAAGAAACAGGTTTTGCAGTTCGTCGTGAGGACATATTCTATTATCCTATTGATCTATTCAGCACGTTTTTTTAATGTTTTATGTGTGAAACTAACTAAGCTAACTCGTGCCAAAAGTTCTGAGTTTTTCCAAAAACGACATCAAGTAAAGGTTGCAAGATAGAACATGTGCTGAAGGCACAAAAGGTAATCCCAGCCGAGGCGCATGCCAATACTCATAACTGCTCAAGAGCGAAATTTCTTTCAAGGCGATAACAAAGGTTTGTATTAAAATACCTTAAGGTGTAGGCTCTTGTCAGTCTGAGTCAAATTTCATCTTACCCGATCTGATGATGCCTACTATGAAAGTGACATGCTCGAATCAACACCTTTAAATAAGAATCTGAAGATTTTAATAAAACCAAAATTGCTTGATTACTTGATTTTAATATAAATCGAATATAAATTGAGGGAAAATCGTTTCTTGGGTAAAGATCAAATAGTTTCGTACAAAAGAGGYGGGATCCAGGCAGATCTCRCTCTAAGAGAGCAAAGAGTAGACAGAAACAAAAAGTTACCGCAAGTCAATATTGTAAACAAGATACCCCTAATTGTAAATAATACATACAACAAACTGCATATTAATTAACTTGCTAAATCTTAAATGTCACATAAAATAAAAAGAAAGTTGAAGAAATCAAAACAACGAAACACAAATAAACTCGGTTGTCATTGAAGACACTTCGAAAATGCATGGATTTTCATCAGCTTGTATTCCGTGACAGCTTATTTGCATTAACAACTGATGCACCAACAACAAAAACAACAAAATAAATAAAATTTTTGTCAACATTACACATCGAAAGCGGGTTTGAGGCAGCAAAGCCAGCGCAACGACTCCTTGGCGTATTCCACTGACCACTCGCAGACATGTGTGTATGTATATATATGTGTGTGTGTATATGGCAGCAAATAGTGGTTTACATGTGAAAAAAAAAAATACTTTTATCTCTCATCAGAGCTGCTACCGGGGGACGATTGCTGCTGCCACAAGCGCCGCATGCCAAGAAGAAAAAGGCACATCAAACGAGCTTCAAGCTTCGCGTATTTATATTTGTATGTGTGTGGCAATCATTAAATCTCGTTTGTTGAAATTTTTCTGAATTTGTTTTTCGAAACAGAAGAAATTTTCATTTGCAATTTTGTTATTGACACTTTAAACTCTCTGAGTTTATAAAACAAAAATAAAAACTAAAAAATTGTAGTTGTGGCAAGTCCAAACGCACTTGTCTTGTATCTTTGTTGACAGAATTTGCGATGCGTTCAAAGGTTAAATTGCARTCATTACTTTAGATGTTTTACAAGCGGACGGTTTGTTGTTGTTATTGTGTATTGTGGGCCTTTGTGGTGTTAAGCACATTGTTAAAAAGTCATTATCACTCTTCTTGTTGATTTTAACACTTTAAAGCCACTTTGCATACACCACCTACCAGTACATACATACATTCATTCATAGGTACATATGTATGTATATATGAGTCKCCACAAAATATTTTCAGAAAAAACTTGGGTTTTAGGAGAAAAAACAGATCTTCTAAAATTATAAAAAGCAAACAAAATCGGCCTACTGAGCATACTATTCGCAACATCATCACCCATCTTGAGAGCCAGCATTCATTACTGGTTAATATTCGACCGAATAGACCACGTGCAGCACGCAGTGAAGAGAATATAGCAGCCGTAACTGAGAGTGTAGACGACGACCGTGGAGAGTCGAGCCAGCGCCGTTCGCAGCAACTCAGATTGATGTATGGATTGACTTTTTTTTGTCGATATCTTGAATTGAAAGCGTACAAAATACARCAATCACAACGTTAAACTTTTTTCTGTGGGGATATGTAAAGTCTAAAGTCTATGCGGACAATTACGCTCCGATTCAGGCCTTGGAGCAAAACATCACGCGTGTCATTCGCTAGTTACCAGACGAAAAGCTCGAACGCGACATCGAAAATTGGACTGATGGACCATATGAGACGTAGCCACGGCTAACATTTGATAGAGACAATCTTTAAACTACGAAAGTATATTATGTTTTTAGACTAGTGCAGAAGCATTTAGAAATGGTAAAAAATGAAAGAAATTCATAGTGAGTTAAACCATATTGGAAACGAAAGATAAAATAACAAAAATAAAAGGAAACATGTTTACGGGCAATCTGGSGTCGAGAAGAGGAAGGAGGGAGTCATGGTTGAATTTTTAGGGGTTTATCTCGATTTACGGCAGAACTACGATGCCTATAGAAAAAAAATTTACATAAATATGATCTGCCACTACGAAACATGCACTTACTGTTACCGTGCATATACCGTGCACATTAAAATTATGATGAATTAATATAAATAAAAATATTTGGATTTTTAATTTTCGAGTAATTAATGAATTAGTTAAACTGGTACATCCCTATTTTTAATAATTTTTAATTACGTCTTACTTTATTGTGACCGCTTCTGTGCTAACTGYCATTAACAGCCGTTGTTGTTGCAACACTTAGACTCCGTTCGCCTTTCCATTATATGGCCCCTCGCCAGTCCTTAACAGCAGAAAACAAATAAACTAACTTTTTCAGTGAAAATGTTTGAACTTGTATGTGATTAAACCATAAACAGCCGATTGATTTGCCTTCAGCATGGCAAAGACGCCACTCAACCGGTACTTTGGCAGAGCGCGTTATGGGTGTGCTAAGCTTTTAGCGCCTCTCCAAAGGTGCTCACCCAAAGGTATACTGCTTGGTCACCACTGGGCGGTGTACAAAGCGGCGACACGCCTATTTTGCCATACAAACTGACAGTTGTTAATTTCACGGCAATTATTCTTCTCTTTCYCTTTGGCTTACCGGCATCGCTAAATATTTCATCAAGCAGCAAATTTCGCTGTTTACATTGCTAGTAAACTTTACCGTTTCTTTGTAACTGTAAACAAAATTTCTTTGTACTTCCCCTATAAATGCTTCAGCTGAGAGTATTTTAAGATTTGGGATGTCGATAAAGAAAGCGTGACCAGACATATCTTTTTTTTAGTTTTTAGGCCGCTTTTCAACGATAGGTCGACCAGAGCGAGCTGCATTTTTCACATCGAAATTTCCACAGCGGAAGCGAGCGAAGCATTTTTGTGCTACACGAACTGATACAGCATCGTCTCCGTAAACTTCACAAATTTCATTGGTGGCTTGCGTGACATTCTTTCTTCTTTTTTATACAAAAATTTCTAAATATAGCGAATTTCTTCAGTACTGATTTTTGAACAGCCGTAACTTTTTTCAACTTCCCCGAATTCAATTTTTTTTTGGTCTCACCTTTCCAACACTACAAGGTACGACAGTGATTGATAGCACTGGAGATATACGACTGCAACAACAACATCTATTGACAAAATACGAAAATACTTTTTCGACTACCCAATATATCACACTGTGGACCATTTTTTCAGTCAAGGTGTTACTATAGGTACTTGCTACTTATAAAATAATTTGAGAGATTCTACCGAACAGGGCTGGAGGAGATGGCAAGAGGGATTTGATATCACAAGATATTTTATAAWCAACAAAGACATCTGAGATTTATTTCCTTTGGCAATTTTTTCCTAAAATTTCGTTCAAATGTTCCTAAAAATGGGCCAATTATTTCTCGTTTACATTCAAATTAATCAAAACGGTGCCAAATCTGCTCGAGTACGCAAAAAGAAATGAATGAGAGCGAGCGACAACATCACCAATTTCATGGCATATTCAATGCACTACACCGGAGTCTCCTTGGCTGGGCTATTTGCATTCGAAAAAATAAATAAAAGTAAAAAGCAAAGTGCCAGCAATTGACCCATATTTCGCGGATAACAGCACCACTTTTATTTAATGTTATGCAATTCCCTAGATGTTGCAACATAAGAATAAACAAGCATTGCATAACATTGCTGGGCGTCCTGCAAGCCTGGCAACACTACAAAATCTGCGCAACCGAATGGTTACAAGTTGTAAAGTCATCGYCAACAATGACGACGAGGAAAAAGCAACTCTCGGCGCCATTCAATGACTGACAACACTGGTCTTTGTGGGCTTAYGCCACCTTTGGGAAGCCAGTCGTTTGTCGTCGTTTCCACTGGCCTTTAAGTGCACTTCCATGTCGAATCAGGAATCAGCGTCAAGAGGAGAAATTGCGGGCAAAGCAATAAAAACGGGAGCAACAAGCGTGAAATAATGACAACAAAATACTAAAATAGATCTTCTTGTGACTGCGTTTGTATGTGTGTAACACTAAGGATATTAACGGGCCACCGCATCGGTGGAGGATGGCAACTGACCGAAAAGCTTATCAGCGGGCGAAAAGTTTCAAGTACCCACTAAATTCGGACGAAATATTGTCGAACTGGGTAAGAAGCAGCAAAGACGGCAACACAAAGTAAGAAAATAGCAAATTTGGTGCAGCTCGAAGGGTTGAGAGCGCATGCTCGTTACATAAAAATTTTAAGATGTCATCGAAATGGATTTTCCATTCAGCACGAAAGCCAGTAAAAATCGTGGCAAATGTGCTTTGTGGACTAATAAGATAAAAGAGCGTAAGAGCCGGAGCGAGCGACACAATGGCACTTGAATGGATGACGGCGACWCTGGCGACGCAGCTGCGCTCGTTGAAACAGAAATTTATTACTGACCTACGATGATAGGACATTGAACAGCAGTGTAACAGGGAGTGCTGCAGAAAGCGGCTGCTGGAAGGGGCAAGTGACCAAACTTTAGTCCACTAATTGAAACGTCCCCCTAACGTGAAGTCTTAGGTATGGAGTGCAATGAAATAGTTATTTAAGGTTCTCAGTTCTCTGTTTAATGTATGTATGTGCTTATACGAGTACTAGATAATCCGGACTGTTGCAACAAAACTGTTACATTTGGTAAACGATTTTTGTAATGGATCCTACTCATAAAGTCATAATTCCTTTTCGCACTTTCACAAATTATTCTTATTCCAATTTTCGCGCCATTTGATATTGGCGTCGCGGATTTCGATAGCCTAGGGCCATTCTAATCATTCATTTGAAATATTATATATTGATGTAGATTAAGAATTCATTTAACCAACCATTCAGCTATCAATCTTTCAGCTCCAGCCGCTCTAGTTGCTAAATGAGGCAATCACAAACAAGCACACACACACATGTGCAACACACTTGAGCACAGCTGCAACGCATAATTACAACATTTTCCAAATGTGCCCTGCGTCGTGTGGCATAAAGCGTACGGCAAGCGTCAAGCAGCAAGCAACCGCCACCAATGCGTCTAGCTCTTCAAAACAAAACCTTTCCCCAGTGTTTTGCAAATTCACATATTTACGCCTTTTTAATCTCTCAAATTTATTTCATTCCGTGCGGCACAATTTTAATTTGAGCAAAATAAAAATATCCGCGCCTTGCACCGCCCAGCGCCGGCACGGTGTCATTTAATTTATTTGAGTGCTGGCAGCTCCTCGACCCGCCGCACCACTTCCAGCCACGCTGCCGTCACTTCGCGCCGCTTCCAGGAAACTTTTACGTCTTTTACGCCTTTGCAGCGAGGCGTCACATGCCAAACTGGCAGTCGGCAGTGCTGATGATTTACATCGCAAAAACTTCATTCTGAACGCTCAGCCGTTTTTAATTCGCGCCTCATTGTAAAGTGTTTTTGGGCTCCGTCAATTTCGGCGCTGGTGGCGTTTGTGTGTGGGGCGTGGCGGTGTTGGCACTTCTATTTTCTCTGAGCAGTTCTTTTCAACGTGAATCGCTTGCAATTTGATTTGAATGACAGTGTTGCTCAGAACACATGTGTGAGTCTAATATTAGGGTGCACAACCTTTATTTATTATACTCTCGCAACAAAGTTGCTAAAGAGAGTATTATAGTTTTGTTCACATAACGGTTGTTTGTAAGTCCTAAAACTAAAAGAGTCATATATAGGCTTATATATACCAAAGTGATCAGGGTGACGAGTAGAGTTGAAATCCGGATGTCTTCCTGTCCTCTCTGATTTCAATGAAATTCGGTGTATAATATTTCCTTAGCACCCTGATGACATGTACCAAATATGGATGAAATCGGTTCACAACCACGCCTGAAATCTCGATTATCACTTTATCATGCGAGAATATAAAATGTTCGGTGACACCCGAACTTAGCCCTTCCTTACTTGTTTTCTATTTATTTCAAAAGGCGAGGAATAAGACGAATTTATTTTGATTTCGAATAGAATTAATATATTGTTTTCATTAAAATCGGTTTGAAATAAGATCCATGATTTTTTGAATACTAAATACGTGAGAGTTTTAAACAATTGAAACATACAAACATAAAATTTTAATAACTTTTAATAAAATAACTCCACCTTGACATCAAAAATATTTAAATTGAGTGCCTAAACAGTGAAAATGCTTAATTGAACTGCCTCTTGTATATGTAGATCTTTAATAACCTTGAAAGAAAATTTTCTTCGTGATATATTTCCGTAATCAGAATATTGTTTCTGTAAATATATTATAAGGCAGTAATTATTGTAAACGCTAGACAATGAAGAAATATTTTACTTTTCAATTTTGGCACACCTTCATGCCTAGAACGCACTCAATTGTACATATCTTATTATGGCAGATGACGTCTTTAATTAAATTCGCATTCATAAAATGCAAAATTTTTTTTTCACGCATTTGATGAACAATTTCCTCTTTTTGTGTTGATATTTAATATGCAAGTTAATTAATTTTTCATAATTTTCGATTGTTCTTGGTAAAGAGCTTATTCAAGTCAACAAATTTGGCATGGTACTGGGATGAAACTAAATTTTGAGAATTAGTCGTATCATTCTGCCGAAGGAACTAAGATCAGAAGAGTCTTGCAAAAAAATTATAACGGGTTGTTCAATGAAAACGGTGCAAAAATATGGACAGCAAACGACGTTTTCTTCATGGAAAAATAAACGACCCAAAAACGTGTCGAAATTATGGAAATTTACTACCGAAATTCGGAGTCAGTAGCCTCAACTTTAAGCTACGTCCAATTTATGGTCCTCATAATCGTCTTGTCGGATCCACAATTGAATGTCTAGTGGAAAAATTCTACACAGTAGAAAATGTTCCCGTGCCAGTGAGACAAATAGGTGCCCGTTGAGTCGAGAATATTTGCTGCCGCTAGCGCATCAATTGGGGAAGACCCAAATCAGTCTCTCACACGTCGTTCTCAAACTTTGGGCAAAGATCTTGGCCCACATCCTTTCAAGATCAAATTGACGTAAGAACAGAAGCCACTTGACCAGCAGAGACGTTCGTCGGTTCGTGAAGTGGGCTGAGCAACAACTTTAAAATGATCCGGACTTGCATCATCATCTTCAATCATCTCATTTCCGRCTGAATGGCTTCGTACCATCATTCCACACGTACTCCATGAGTAACCATTGCATCTCGAAAATATTGCGGTTTGATGCGGTTTATGGGCCGACGGCGTCATT
>NW_017535819.1:0-17908 GCF_001853355.1 Bactrocera latifrons | reverse complement strand
TGGTCCAGTCAATTGGCCGCCTCAGTCGTGCGATTCGAGATAAACGCTTTTAAAGTTTCAAGGGACTTTATAGTTGACCTCGAGCGCACGATTTTCAAGTTTGTATTTCCAGATCTATTACCCGGATCAACTTGAGAGTACTAGAGATCTTACAGAATTAAATTAAAATTAGAAGCGGTGGAACCAATGCAACATCGTAATCAGATAAAAGCAAAGAAATTTTGACTTTAAAGCTCTTACATTTCAATCAATTAGTGTTTTCGGGCCCACCAACAGTTCTATTAACTGTTCTTACATACATACATACTTATGTCGTTTTATTCCGAGTTGAAATGCTGTAGCCTTCGGAATGTCACAGAACATCGGCTTTGTCGCATAAATATWTTAAATGCGCTTACCTGGAAAGAGATGAAAAGAAAGACCGATTAAACTTTGTGCCGAATACATATAGAATTTACATATGAATTTTATATATTTTTTATAAGATTTTAAATTGTCAAATTGTCGATATGATATATGCCTGTTGCAGCTACTGCATTAAGCCTGACAACACGGCGGGAGCTCTTTGTAGGCACCCTGCTAGGTTTATTATTGTGTTTATGTCAAACACCTATTATATTTGAACTATTTGCATTGGTGAAAAAATCTACACAAATTTACGCAGTAACTGGCCGGCAATAACGGCAGAAAATACAGTGATTTATTGGAGTATTGGAAACAGTTGTATTGTAGAAGTGGCTTTCATGCACAAATGCAAAAACGGAGCGATAAAGGAATAAAGAGAAACAAAAGATATATTATATGCGGCATTTCTGGCGGTATTTTTAGTGAATTTTCTATTGTTCATACAATTTTTTTGATGACTCATGCCCAGCTCTTGACCGACGCTACGGCTGCTACTATGCCGACTTCAACCACCTCTACACCAGAAATGGAAACTGTATCGGGTCCATAAACTGCACAAATTTTACTTGTGGCTTGAGATGCATTTTTGCCTTTATCGTAGTAGTACTGTAAAATATGCCGTATTTTCACTTTATTTTGCTCCATGTTTGCGACGCTATAACTCACGAACGACTTAAAAGAAACGACAATCAATCAACCACGTGTTAGCGCGTAAAATGAGCTTTCCAAAAAGGTATAGCATGACCCGATGCGACGAATAAAACTAGAACTACGCGCTCTCAGCGCCAACTGGCGAAAATACCTCAAGACTTTTTTGACAACCKAATATATACATATTTATAGGAATATTCAAACAGTCCACGTTAAAAATAGTAGAGTAACGCCATTTGAAATTAACACGTGTTTTGGTAGTCACTGTTTCGGCAAGGGATGCCACATATGGCAATGACGTGATTGACAGAGGAACATTTTWATGTTTTCTTTCAAATGTTTTCTAAACAATTTCTTTGTTTTTGGTTTTGAATAAAATTTTCCACATTCCTCGTCCAAAAACTGTCATGGAGACTGAGGCACAGCAAGGCAAGGTTTTTCAGAGAGAAATATTTTTATATGTATATAATTTTTTTTTAATATAATATTTCTTTGGTGAGTAATACAACTAATTTATAGCMGTAGCTGAAAAGACACAAATCCAGAATTGAAAAACGCAGATATTTAGATATAGCGAAACAGCTAAAGCACTACCGAGTTTAAAGTTTTAGATAATGAAAATGCAATATTTGAAAAAAACCTTTCAGTAAGACTAAATGACCCTGTGTTTACAGTACTCGGTATCTATCTACATGCTCAGCGCAAAATGCCTTCAGATAAGTAATGACACACTTAAATGCATACTACACTTATGTATGTGCATATCAACTGTCCCGTTATTTATGGACTTTATTGCGAAGACTTTGACCGACGCCCTCGATATCTTCATAAAATTATTATTAACTGAAGACATCATTATCTATAATATGAAAAAAGCTGACACTTTTGACGCATCAAATACAATTATTGAGTGGCTACAAGCCACTTCATAGCACAAAACCGGAACAACAACAAGACAATTATCAACCTTTCTGATAGTTTATCGAAATGTGTCAAAAGTCCTTAAACGATAAAACAAAAGCGAAAAGTCAAGTTAGTGAATCAATATTGAAGGGTCTAATSGAATCGCTTCAATGAAGCGCGGCGTCAACRCTATTGAACCGAAAAAAGCAACAACAARGAGTGAAAGACAAAAGAAAATGTAATTAAAGCGAGAAATCATTCGCAGCTTTTGTAACAATAGAATTAATAAAATAAATAACCGGCAAGCCGAGCAAACCAGACGCCTACGCCTTCTCTAGGCACTCCACTAAATTACAAAACAAGCATGCAATGACTTCCTTGAGAATTCGCCCTCCGCCTTCTGCCGCGTCGCCAACGGAACAATACGGAGCGCACACTTCGAGCTTTTTGTTAGAATTTCAAAAGCCTGAAAACTATTGCTTGCCAATAAAGTAGTTTTAACTCGGCTTATGTGGAGCACAAAGCGTGTGGCAGGCGTACAGAACACGGGGGGCGGGGTAATGTCACACATACGGTGGAAAAAAGCTTTGTCGCATTGCAAGTGCTGCGAACTGCCGCACAGTTGAGCGCACCAAACTTGAAGCCATTGTGTGTCACGCGCCGCGGAGAWTGCGGCGAGGGTGTCGTCGACGTAGGACTGTCACCCTCAGCTGTGAATGGAGTGCGACGCTGACTTTTCGGCACTCAAGTGCACGAAAGCCGGCAAGTGCACCACCTTGCATTGCCRACGGTGGGAGAGCTGTGTAGTCTTTTTGTGTGTTGCACAAGTGGCACAAGGAGTTGACAGTTAAGTTGACAGCAGAGACATGTCTTAAGACCATGGCCTGAAGCACTTATTGAGACGGCACTCTACGAGAGCAATGGAAACGGGCTAGACGCGCGGGATCAAACGTTGCACGCGGGTGCGACTATTGTCGCTGCATTCTTCGGATGACGCTTGAAAACGGCTTTGTAATCTAATACATACTACATCTGTATTTGTTCGTGTATTTTGTGCTCAATCGCAATAAATAAGTTCGATTTTGCAAGAACTTTGACCAAGTCTGCATTTGYAACTAGACGCGCTGAGGATTGATTTCTGACGGCAACTCTTTCACAATTGTTTTACCAATCACACAAGTGGAAAAGTTTAATACGCGTAAGTAAGCTTTGTTCTGGTTCAATACGAAGGATATTTGAACTCAAAATTTGATTTCCTCGCTACAAAGAACTACTTGTTTGACAGCTTTTTTAGGCTGCAAGTAATTGCCGCAATCATTGCAAGTTTTTTCTGCAAAACGATTGGCAGCCTTTGTAGCTTTCTATATGAAAATATGGTATACAAATTAGAGAATTATTAACAATCTGAATGATCTGATAGTAGATTTTATGATCTCATTACTGAATWGGGTGCCTGTCAACGCTAAATTACGGCAAAAATTAGGCTCCCATTTTGCTAAAACCGTTCTCCTGTTACTAGTTTAACCAAAATATGCGATTGTTCTTTTCCCTCTCATTAGCAAGACACTGTAATGTCCTAAAACTGCCAAAATATGATTGTGGTTCCAATAAAGAGCTTTCCGCAGCCAAGCTGTGAAATACGTAGAAGAAAAGGAAATTATTATGCCAAAAACGCAATGAAAGAAACCTTTTCTCCATTCAAATTAGAGTAAAGCTGTGGTAATGTTAAGGAAACCATTTAATCCMTTATGACTATAGGAATGCAGTAGTAATCACATTTATGGAAATGGGCGCGTGCGCAATTAACAAAATGTGAATTCAATGCGATATTTGCATGATGGAGGCGTACAGCAAATTCCAGTGGAAAATGTAATTGTTGCATGACGAACGAATTAAGGCAGAACGTAAGGAGCCGCGGCAAAATGTGAGGTAATGAAGTGACGAGTAAGARTATGATTTCTAGGCGGCGAGGTGTGGCGCTTTAATGCAAATGTTACAGCGAGAGTTCCAACCAGCTTTTTGAAAATTTGCGAGCTATTTGCATAGCAAAACGTATACGTTTAYGTACATAGCTGTGACATTTGTCCAAGCATTAATTGAATTTAATTACAGAAATGTACAGTAGTCGATTACAAGAAACATGATCATTAGTCATTCGCCAGAGACCTTGTTGCTGATAATTGCATGGGTAAACGAGCATGCCCTGTAGGAAATATTCTTGGATATGACATTCGTGGAAAACTAGCTTTTAAGAGAGTAATGGATATTGCTGTGCGAAAAATCTCAAATAAGGACTGCGTCGAATAAAATTRTCCGTTACAATAATGAAAAAAAACTTTAAARCCAATAGTCCGAATTTTATTAACTAAAATGTTTCATTAAAAAAATTTATTTTAAATTTGTAAAACGGGAGAAAAGCCAACAACTGTGTTTTATTGCTTTTAGGGCAGTGTCCATAACTCTCATAGCTGCTAAAGTCTACTTTCTTTTAAAGTTCCTTTTTACTACAGCCCAGTAACTTTCAGTCTGACTTAGTTCTAGACAGTTAGGTGGGTGGATTTGCTTCTCTGCTCCTCCAGGTACTAAAAGCACTCCAATTCTTTGGAACTGTAAGGCTGTTTTGCTAAATTGACATGAAAMAAGGTCAGGCCAAAATAACGTGCACATTTCATGTTGGCTTAGAAAAGGGACACTACTGCAAATTGCGTGCCACACACCTTTTAGGCTTTGAATTTTCCAATAACATTTCCTCGAGAATCGGCTGTATAAAATTCCTGTCCAGGTAGACTAGAAAAGTCCGCTAAAACGTAGATCTCATCATCCATTATGCAGCATTCGAATTTCTTAACAAAATCTTTCGTCAGCTTCTTAGCTCATTGTTTTGCGGTTTCGTGCTTAACGGCGTTTCTGTTTCGAAATTTCTGTACCTTGTACTCTTCAACCCAGCTTCCTACGACAGATTTTGAGAAACCAGCTTTCCTCGCAAATTTTTTGCCCAAAATACTTTTGTTTCCATATCTTAAGAATGTTTTCAACGTTCTTCGCCGTCTCTCGATCATGTGGCCTCTTCTTTTTTTCAGAACCGTTCTTTCTGCCAATACGCACATCTCCCTTAAAGCGTTTGATAACGCTAGAAGTGGTGTTAGTGGTTAGCCTCTATCACGTTGGCAATTTTCTTAAAAGACAACTGGGGTTTCTTTTGGAAGAATGTCCAAAAGTATGTTTGGCATTGGAATTTTGGGGCTTTATCTCTTTAGCAGCTTTCCAACAAAGTCGACATACACCTACCCAATAATTAAAAGCAAAAACCCAAAAATTTGGTTGTCACCTGTCAACGAGTGAATTGCCCTACAGGGCATATGCTCAACATATGTAAGCGCTTAACGGCATTAAAATTTGTAAAACGAAAGGCAAATCGTACAAAAATCGATATAATTACAACAGTGATCGCATGTAATGAAACAGCAGCAGCAGCAGCCGACAAGCAGCGACCGAAACCGGACGACAGTCGTCAGCTGTCAAGCGTGTGYCGCACAAATTGGAATCGACTTTAAGGTGTCACATGGCGCCAAATAATTACGGCGAGAGTGCACAGATCGCCACCGCGATACCCAAATGCAAACAGATATAAATACCCCACTTACACATGCATTCAAATACACACACACACACACATATATATATATATATTTGTATGAACAAATGGATGTGGAGATTAAAGCGACTTAATGGCGATTTCTACAACTTCACTTTGGCTCGCAGCAAGTTAATCACTTGCACTTGTGCAGTAGCGACGACGGCTTGAACAACAACAACGGGAACAGGGTTTTATCCAAAGTAATTTAATTAAAACGACTCGCAAGAGGCGAACACGGCTTGAGATCGGATTCTTTGATCGCAGCAACCACATTCACAAACTCACACAAAGTGGGTCCGGGCCACTTGCCRTGCAGTTGCAACAAGCGAGTGGCAAGCGAWGTGGACGCCGATAAATCAGCATCAAAATGTCACAAACTCGCGACGAATTTCGTGTGAGCGCGCGTCCCACTGCCAGCCAGTGCGCCACTCAGCTCGGCGTGTGCGACGAACACTTCTTGGTCTGACGGCATCTCCTGACACAGCACTTTGTCGAATGACGGGGTTCGGGGAGTTCGTGCGTTAACAATTTGATTTATTACAAATTATTCGCCGATATTAATTTTTCAGAAGCAATAATACTCCGGCGCATGCCAAATAGGTACGCGTGGTATTTGTTTGCGAATGTGTCGGTTGAGTGCAACGCCTTGCGTCACTGCGTGCAACTTGCATTCAGAAGCGCGTTTYTGCGATAACAGCAATGAAAATGCCTCAAAGAGCAATTTAATTTTCAATGCGTGACGAATCAATTCGGCTTGATTAATAATCGTGCAATAGGTTATAGAGTCAAGGGAACACTGAGGCGAGAGTGAAGCTCCCACAGCAAAAATAAAATGGGTATAAATTAGTTTATTTTTGATAAAACAATATTGAAAGCCTAAAATCATTTGTTAGTTAGGTGAATATTTACAACTTCTGCCAAAAATACGAAACCGCATGACCTTGGTAGTACGAGACCAAGGTTTTTTAAATGGAAAGATTRAGTGTTTCAAGATAGAGGAACATTACTTAAAATTCTAGCAGTAATCTATCTCTACCGTTAAACATTAAATAGTAATCGCTGCAACCAACGACTCCTATTCATCTCATCTATAAACTCAGACTACGTAAACTGGGAAATGATATTTTAGAAGATAGACGCATGATTGAATCGATCAGATGATTTGAGGTGCGACCAGAGGCTATCATGTTCTGTTCACAGTGTAAATCAAAGCAGTAGGTGTAGATATATGGTAGAAGCAGAATTAGAGTGTTATGAATCTTCTCCATCGATAATATAATTATGTGCGATACTAAAACCGAGGTCATCATTTTGCCCAAAAACGTAACAGTAGACCATATGCTCGGCCGTTATTTTYCATATTCACTATACTTTTCCAAAACACTTTTACTCTCACATCTAGGTAAAACCTTAAACAGGCAGAATAGAAAATATGGTTCATTTACCSAACAGTTTCCTTTATTAGTGGAAAAGTTATGAAGCTTAATTACTCAAAGCGGCAACGCATTTSCAGGCATTCCTAACGAAATGAGCAAATCAAGTAATTAACCTGCCTCACTTTCTATAATTTTGAACCCAATCGAAAAGGCACTTCCAACGCGGCAAAGCAAAAGCGCAGATGCTTTGAACGAATTACTTTGCTTGCGCTCGCTTCCCACCCCTTAAATGCTGGCCACAARCTGAAACGTGGTTTGCATTCCACGTCAACGTAGATGCGATATCGACGAGTTTTGTTCTAATCGAATTTGGTTTGGATTGCGCCAGGTCAATGTAGTTTGCAAACGGTGGAAAAACAGTAGAATGTATGCCTGTCGAAAGTGTGTCAAATCTGCGARCAGATGACAGCTGCCACGCGTACGGCAGCCCTTATACCTTTTATTCTTTTGACTTCGCAGTTACATATGTTTTCGCCCTAAATATCGCACGTCGTAGGGGGATGGGTTGCGTGGGAGAACTACCCGTGTTAGCATTTARTATTCGAAGTTTTCACCCCCAAACAGCATGGATTCGGGTATTCTGTACATGTCCATTYTTGACGGGAGATTACAGCAATAAATTGCACATTTTGATTGTAACATCTCCGTTTCTTATTTTTGATCTTTTTTGTATACAAACATTGAATATTTTAATATTGCGAAATTTATTTTCTTCATTCAAATATTTATTTTTACAAAATTGTGCTTTTTATTGTTTAATTGTTTCGTATTTCAAAAATGAAATTACTAAAACATTTTATTTCCTTTCTCTAATAAAAAGGTTTTCGTGTAACAAATTCAAACTGAATTCTAAAATTTCGGGATTTGGCACCATTCGGCTTGCAATCTGGCAGCGCACAACTTTATCGTAAAGTTTGACATTTTTGATGTTTTGACATACGAGCTCTGATTGTGTTGTTTACAGTAATTTGGAATATTCATCTCGGCCAACAAATGGTATTAAGTAGTTAACATTTTCACGTAGTTATTTTTGAGAACTTTCGAAGTGGATTAACTCAGCAACTGTGTATCGATAAACTTAATTCAATTTTCGTTCAAGTTGTTCGCGCATGAAGCATTTCCAAGCAAATGTTGCCTATTTTTTAGAAAAATCTGAACATATCACGCAACTAGACCATTAGAACAACGAAGAACAGTAAATTATGAGTGGTACACAACTATTTGTCTTTCAAGAAATCAGGAAAACTAACCACCGAACACGGATCACTCGTCACCACGACGATGTGAGCTCACGAACATAGAGAAAAACCCGCATTTTTGAGCAYTCAAAATATCGATTTGATGAGTCATCCACTAATAGTCCAGTTGGTCCGTTAGTTGGCACCGTTTTATTCACGTAGTTAAAAAATAACCGCTACTTTTAGAGATCAACCTTAGATCCGATTTTATATTCTCCTAAGACCTTCACGGTTTGGTGTTATTTGTGTTTGAATATATCTGGGTTTCAATAGGATCAAATTCCAGTCTTTTTCCAGGCAGCCGAATTTTCGAAAGTTTAAGAAAAACATAGGTTAAAAATCCATATCGTGTCTTAGCTCAGACAAGGGAAACTCGCTAAGTTCACAACTTTGAAAGTTTATAGAATATAAAAGTATTTGAGTTATTTTCAAAAGTTAATGCATTCCATGTGTTATTATTGCAAAGCATGTGTGACAATTATCCMATTTCCCAGCCAATGGTAAAAATACGGACAATTTTCATGCAGGCAGTGCAATGAAAGGCATAAAATGCTGCAGAAATGCCACATTGAATTAGTGACAAAATTCCATGGCGGCATAAAAAACTATACAACGAACTTTTAAGTACAAGTGGCACGCACTCACACACCGACACATGCCTGACCGCTGCTTATTCGGTAAAACCGCTAAAATGCTGCAGCAACATAGCATCGCCAACTCGGTCGCYGTCATGCCACACGAGTGGCATGCAACAAAATTGCAAGGAACGTCGGCAATAAACATACCACACAGCGCGTAGAGATGCGTCGCAGCATGCCACATGCCACAACGCGACACCAGCAGCGCCAATAAAGACAACACGGCTGAGAGTGCAGCGGCCGCCAAGCAACAATAAGAAAAAACTTGCCGATTCCGACAATTTGAAGCAAGTGTTTGCTCAGTTAATGAAGAAATTGGTTGTTGTCATTACGACGCCGTCTGTGGCTAGCAGCGGCCATAAAACCCAAGAAGGAAAGTAAAAGAAATATATTTATTATGAATAAATAAAGTATTGAATATTGCTAAATTAAAAGAGAAGAATATTTCTTGAACRCTTACAACACTCCTTCAGGTTGCTCACTCAACTTCCTCACAGGAAATGAATCAGTCGACATGAAAATCGCGATTTGACGGTAAGAAGTTTCGAACTGTTCCCATGAAATGGATAGTCACACCACCTGCCAGAAAAGCCGCGTCAAATTAACCGCATATTATTGTTGTTATTGTGACCCAAAGCACGCGAATTGCTAATACACTGTCATTCATCGAATCGAATTGTCATTCTCATTGATAATGAACACATGACAGATACATACAAATGTACAAATACAGTTTCGAACATAATTATAGGACCAGCCATTTTATAATTTTTCTGTTTTTTTTAGAATTCTCGATTTGTTAAATCGACCCTATTACAGCAGCCGCAGCTGTTTGGTGACTTCGTGTGTAGAACAGCACATGTTGTACATTCAATCAATTGCCAATAAAAAATTGAAATACACGAAYGAAGCCAGCGGACAGCCGGCAAATAGACAAACAGCCAAGTGTGCCGCATTCGCATTCGCATTAGAATTATTTGTTTGCGATTTTCTATTGCTTTGGTTGTCATATTCTTTATGATTGCCATTGACATGCGATGCCGACAATTGCAGATATTTGTGCATGTAAAACAACAACARTGACAAATCACACATTTATTAACGRCTTCGGCAWATGGACAAAGAGAAATTAACRGTTGTCAAAGCACAATCAAGTGTTGCCAACTTGAATGGAATTTATTGCARCTGAATGCATGGAGAGATGTCAAAGCAATAAAAACGAATTTCGAATAAATATCAATATGTAAGAGGATCTAGAACCTACGTGATATTTGTTTGCTAGACGGAAAGCTGGCGGGAACATTTGTGATACACAAAATTTTAAMAGACTCGTACAACGAGTGATCCAATAGAAGTATTATTTTCAATAGCCTTTTTTGACAGACCGTGCCTGAGTCGTGTCATGTTATTKTGTTCAGTTTTGTATGGCATTTCTTCATGGTAAGACGTCTGAACAACGTTTATAAATCTTTCGTACTTTATTACGAAAATTTACGTTCTGCAAAGACTGTATTACGTGGAGAGTCGATTCGGCGACGTCCACAGCAACTCGTACTGACGTATGGAACGACTTGGCGCATTTTACGTCGAGATTTTAAATTGAAAGCGTACAAAATTCAGCTTGTACAAGAAGTGAAGCCGTTCGACCTTCCCAAGCGGCCTTGCTTAGCTCTATGTTCTCTTGAAATGTTGCAAGAAGATTCGACGTTTTCTTGCCAAATTTTGTTCAGCACTGAKGCCCATTTCTGGCTCAAAATTGCCGCATTTGTGACAAAGAGCAAAAGCTACTGAGAACGTAACTGTCAATATCGATCAGTATGAAATTGTAGATCGTGACCTCGGCGACATTTGATTTCAACAATAATGGATTTATTGAGAGAACACTTCGGTCAACGGATAATTTCAGGATTTGGGSCGATCGATTGGCCACTAAGATCATGGGATATCACACAGTTAGACTTTTTCCTGTGGGGATATGTAAAGTTTAAGGGTTATGCCAGCAATGCCACTTTGATTCAGGCTTTAGAGCAAAACATCACGTGTGTCATTCTCCAGTTAAAAGTCGCAATGCTCAGATGAGTCATCAAAATTGGTCCAAAATAAGGAAGAGACTATCCCAGGTACGGTATCTAAACCCATTAAAATGATCCAGGAAAGAAATTACAGTCAAGAACTTTAGCTTTATTATAAATATAAGGCTTCGTTATTAGGTTTTAAAGACGGGCAAGTGATAGCAGAGTTGGCCGTTCCGCCGAGATATCTAATTTCCGACAACTTGTTGCATAAATTTTTATTAACTTGCCGAATATTATCTTCAAAAGCGTCAACCGTCCCGGGTTTACATGCGCATCATAGAATTAGATCTGTATGTATATGAAAACCACTCTTGAAAAAATTTTAATTCCAGAGCTTCGAAAGTATTTCAGATACTAGAGCTGTAGAAAATCTCTGTACTATGGCCGAGAAATATTTTATGGTCAGAGTTGACATAAGATTTTCATTTCACCATCACGACCGTACTTTCAAAATCYAATTTTCACATAGCACCCTCACGAAAAGCTTCAAGCAGAAGTGTTGCCTTCAGAATTATAAAAAAGCTTTCACTCTACAAGTCAACCGCATAAAATTCTACATTTAAAAGTTAGCAGACAGGAAAATGTTCATTTGGCCATTCCCTGCATGCGTTCCTGCATTGCATAGCCACTGTTTGTRTGGCAGTTCGACGGAACTGTCCGAGCAATAGACGAGCAGGAAAACGACACCTACACAGGAAAGAAAACTGTTGAAAATTTTGTATTTGCTCGACTGGTCAGAGAAAAGCCAAGCGTGCGGCGCCAGAGCACACTGAGGCGGGAGTCGAGGGAAATGTAGCGTGGAATATAAAGAAACTCGAAGCTGCTGCAGAAATATTTACGCACAAATTCAGCAAAAAACAACAATAACAACCGGCACAGGTATGCGGATGTGGATGTTTAAAACAAGAGAGCCAAACTAGCAGAAAATTGCAGAAAAGTGGAAAATCATTTGCGAGTAAAAAAAAAGGTAGCAAAGTGTCAGAATGTTTAGCAAGAGCCTGGGGCGAAGTGACGATGAGATGCGGAGAGCCGGAGCAGTTAAGCAGGTGGGTGACCGGAGCACAAGATGCTTGAACASAGTTCTGGTTTACTTAAATTTTTATTAAAACAGAAAAGTTTTGGCAGATGGAACCCGCTGCAGGGAGCGAWGGCGAAGAGCTTTGGAGTTGTGGCTAGTAAGGCAAAGGCATGTTAGATGTGTAAGGAAACCAAGACTAAGACTCTGTTTAAACACTTCAGCTGAGCAGACAAACAAAAACAAACACTTGTRCCTCGGAACAMGCCACCAGCCACTTCGCAGATGCTCTGCGGGCACGCCGYACATACATAAAGACGTGAAGGGKTCGTAGCGTGAAATTTATGTGTGTTATGCTCTTCAAGGATGCAAGGTTATGTGTGTGTATATGTAAGGTTGTTTGAAATGGGAAAAGTGGCAAATGTGTTTGAAACAATAAATTGCAGCATGTCAGACCGCTGGTTACGCAATGTGGAAAGTAACTAAGTGTGCTCAGCTATCGAAGGCGGCAGCACATTTGTGGCAGATGCAGTTCAATGCACCGACAGCTGATGTCCTTAATGGAAAAAGGACTGCATACTCAGCGCGCCCGCGTATGACTCTCGAACAAATCTGGCAGATGCTCGCTGATAATTGAGGTAGWAGACGCAGATTGCACCTTCAACTGAGGGCAGGTAGCTGCAGAAGTTGCACGAATACTTTCGGAATCGTTGCRCCGAAACGGAAACATTAAGCTATTTGTAGCACGCTAAGRCATTCAGCAGTCAAATATAAGTGGCACAAGAAGAAAAAGAGCAGGAAATTAGATTCTTACAGTTTCACTTTTATTTATTTATGTAGCACTTGTTGTTGCCGAAAACAAGCAATTCATAATATCTCTGCATGATGTCATATTTTCATGTTTTCATGTTTACGCCGTCGCAGTTTCGGCTGCCTTGCCACTGTGTTTTTATGACTGAATCATAAAGCGGAGAATGCCATTACATTTTGGTTCTGTTGGCATCGTTAAAAATATTCAATTGTGGCGCACGCAGCCTCTATTGAGGGCCTCGGAGTCGGAATTCGGCACTCGCATTCCACTTCGGAGTATTTAATGCGTTCTGTCTCCCTTTCATATGTGTGCAGGTTTGTGCATGTTTACTTTTGGTGGGTTAAATACTTGTGTTTATCTCTTCTAAGTGTCCTCGCCTGAGTTCCACGCAATCAGTTTGTTGCTGTTAAATTGTTGTAGCTATGAAATTTGTATGCCGCCAGCTGATAGCAAAGTGCTGCTCCTATTAAATTTTCACAAAGCATAAGACAACCTAATGAGTTAATTATTTTTGTAATTAAAACCATGTGAAGGGGTCTTCTAATTTGGGCAGGCATTAAAAATACATTTTCAAAATTTATGTTTATGATAATAGCATTCAGAAAGGCTTTAATMAATAGTGTAAAATAACAAAATGTATAATAATAAGAATATTCATTTGTTCTGCCATTTGCAGGCTAACTCGTGAGAGTTCAATAGGGAACGCTGCTTGAATAATATAGGGTAGGCGAAAAAGTCTTTTCGTATTTCTATTCAAACTTCAACTTATTTTCTTATATTTGCACTGAACTTTAATGAACCAAATATGTACCATTTTGGACGACTACTTTTTGCTATTTTTCCGGTAGAGACATTATTTCATCAGTGTAAAACTTTTCTGGTTCCCTCCATCCGTAGTCCGATGGTGGCAGGTCAGGGCTGTATGGTGGATGCATCGAAAATTCCCAGCCAAGCTCTCCCAGTATTTGGCGAGTCATCAAAGCTGTGTGTAGTCGAGCGTTGTCCGGGTGGAAGACGAATCCCTTTCTCTTGATCAGTTCTGGTCGTTTTTTTTCGTTTGCTTGTTTCAATCTCATCAGTTATTGACAGTAAAATGTAGAAACAATCGGTCGACCAGACTGGAGCAGCTCATAGTAGATGATGCTTTTCCAATCCCACCTAACACTCAATATAACCTCTCAAGGCACAAATCCTGGTTTTGCAATCTTTTGTTGAGCTTCACCACGCTTGGACCGTGATCTTTTTCACACATTACTGTGGTACATTCAATTCGATTAATTTYGTTTCAACAAAGAAYTGCAGATGTTAATTAGGTCCATTCAATTTTTCACAGACATTTCATGTGGGATCCMAACATCGAGCTTCGTTTTGTAGYCAGMCTTTTTTAAATGGTTCAAATCAGTTTGTTRATGAATGTTAAGTTCCTTAGCGATRTCATGGCCGCCTATTTGGGGGTCCTGGTCAATCATAATTTCATCGCCTTTTCAACGACAGGTCGACCAGAGCGAGGTGCATSTTTTACACGAACTACARCAATAGTTTTCACAAATTTCATTGGTGGCWWTGTGGCATACCTCCCGAATCGACCCACAATATTTCGGCTGATGTTTTGGGTATAAAGCGCCAAAAAGGCTTTTGCCAAAAACAACATCGAGTAAAGGTTGCAGGGTACAAGATTCGTTGAAGGCACTGAATGCCATCCTAACCGAAGCTTATAACAAGTGTAAAGAATTGGACTATGCGTTGACTCAGGGGCCAATTTTGAAGATAATACTTTGTGTCAAAATATGTGAAAATGCATTTAGTCAGTCCGGGTCAAATTTGATTAGACGCTAATTCGTAATAAAAATCAGTTGAAACTAGTGTTTGGATTGAGTTTTTAAATTAGAAAAAAATCGTGGAAATGTGTAACAGCTTAAAAAGTTTCCAAATATTTTCTAAAGTAAAAAGTTTTATAAAGCTAAAAAAAACAGCTTCGAAATATGTATTAAACAATATCATAAATATTTTTGATATACATTTTTCTACAATATCTTCTATATTTTGGCAAATTAAATTCTAAACCCGCATAATTTACATCCAAMAATAACAAATACGCTCAAAAACTGTGGTTCTGCAACGAAGAGTGTCAAGCTTTCTATAAATGAATGGCACCCTCGGTGAGGGCCAACGTAAAGACGCTCGAAAACCGAATTAACAAAATACATAATTCAAGAGTTATTATTAATTTATAGAACAACACTTTAAAAAATTTGTTGTTGTACTATTTTAGTTTACCTAATAACCCCTTTTAAGTCGGAGAGCTACTCACGAAAACGTAAAAATCTTTTATAACATAAACAAACATTTTTACGGGATCATATTTTATACTTATTTGGTCGCGCTCACTTTAGAATATCTTAACCCTTAGCCACGACACGGAGGCACACTCCAGTTGGCAATCAAGCAGACAAAAAGTAAAAAATAATTATCAAAAACAAAGGAAAACGGAGACGAAGAAAAACATTAACGACACTCAAAGTATTGTACCACGGCACGGAAAAACCCCTTCATGCTTTGGTACGCTGGGCGAGAGAATTCAACGAATGTGCGTAAGAATGTAGGTATGGTGATCTAATTCCACGAGCACATCGTAAAAGATGATTTCAGAAATTTTTGACAACTGAGCACACATATATTTGAAATATGTTGGCAATAGAAATGAATTTCCAAAATGGCCTTAAAGAATTTGAACTGTGKAAGGAGTGTTCTATTTGCACAGTCTCACTTAACGARCGACTCTTCAAATAGAAAGCACTCGGACCGAATGCAATTCGAAAGGAGGGCGATTGTACTGCAGCGCTGAGGTTGCGTATATTCGTCGGTAYRCTTATAAAGCGGTCGAATTTCRAAAATCACACACATACAAGCGTTCATATTGCGCCTGTGGGTGCGTGACAAATGCTGGTGTGAGCGAAATCCATTGCGCCTTGTTCACGGCATGACCGAGTGGCTGTGAGGAGTAGCTGGAAGCAGTGGCGAGATGTCAAGACAACACCACAAAGCCAGCAGCGATTTATGATTTATCGAAAACAAATGCAGGAAGCACACGCACACACACACAGGTACTTTTCACACACGCATCAGTGGCGTGTTGGCGATGATGTGAAAGCGTCCCCAGGCCACGAATTACCTCTAACGAATGCACATACCGCAATACATACAAACATGTGTGTGAGTGTCTACGACGGCACTTACGTTCGTTCCAGCAATCGTCTGGATTTCAGGGTAAAACGCTTCTGAAATGCTGACGCCCAATGCAATTCGAAGTTTGAATTTAAATTTCTATGACTTTTGCTATGCAGCAGACGTTCGCCTGGCCACACACACACACACACACACACTTGCCTACATAAACAGCACATACAGTTAGCAGCCAGTCGAGCGCTACTCGTGTCGCTAGTTGCAAGTCAGCGCCAGCGCACGAAGCCACGCGCCGCCTCTCGCGCCAAGTTCAGCATTTTATTCATGGCTATTTATTTATTGTTTATGCTCTAAATGGAATTTTTAATTAATTTTTATAGGAATTATTGCCGTCGCCGGTTTTTATGGTGCGTCGTGCCCAGACGTACCAGCGCACAGGCAGCTCGATCGTCGGCGCTGCTCGGGCGTTGCAATGAAATGCGGGTGGTCAATGGCCAGTCTGCCAGCCAGTCAAGCGGCAGTGTGAAATCGACAATTGAAATTCAGCGACTTCGAAAATTATGATCATTTAAATGTATAAAATATTCAGTTTGATTTGGCATAGCGCCAACGCTGAACGCGGAACGTGCCACGCGAACGACAGCGACCGACCGACGACACTTCAGAGATTCTCTGCACAAATAGGCTAAGTCGTTAGTGTTATTTAACTGAGTAACAGTTATGATATTAGTGCATTATGCAGTGGCAATTGGAATTTCTAAAGCAGTTCAATGACCCTTGGATGGGAGTGGTGAAGGGGTTCGCTATGCAAGTGCTGAAGCCAGCCTAAGTGGTAACATTGTAAAGTAATTATTTTTAACCAAATAAATATAATTTACATGAAACAATTTGTTGACACTCTATTTCCCCATTAGTTTTAAAAAATAAAGAAACATTTATTTACTTGGGATTAAATATTCTTAGACAATATTATTTTAGGATATTGTTGTTCGACAATATTTTAAAGTTAGTGTTAAGCAGTATGAATTATTAAGCGACTATTTTTATTCCAGGAACGGCATATTTGAGTTTTGCTTAAAAGTTTGTAACACCCAGAAGAAGTCGTCGGAGACCTTATAAAATAAGAATAATACATCCGCACCGTCAGCAGTGTCGATTTAGACATGCCCGTCGTTGGCATATACCTGAAAACTAGTCTCTTATATTTTGAGAGATCGATCTGAAAAATTTTCCTTTTCTCCCCAAAAATCAGCTTATAAGAACCCAATATAGCATATATGAAATGTAGCTGCCATATAAACCAGTCGAACAATCAAAATCAAGTTCTTGTATTGAAACCTCGAAGCTATGATACCCTACAGCCGAAGTTAACGTTTTTTATCGACCCTCCGCCTCTAGTTTTATAAAGCTAACTGTGAAGTTGTTGCAGAAAAGTGCAGAAGATATGGTTTCCCACGAACCCAATTTTCAAGTAATTTTTCCACTAAATCAGGTCGTGTGTCATGAATAACATGTTGAATATAGACTTCTATTGCTTGGAGAGAGTATGGTTTATTGCTAAAGATCAATGACTTCAAATAATCCTACAATATGTAGAATAATGGTGTTAAAACACACCTTCTTAGAGGCCATTCAATGTCTCAATTGATCAGATGTTGTCAACTGTGTCACCGCTTCATTTCGAAAAAAATACGGCCCGATGATTCCAACAGGTCAAAAACTTCACCAAACTGTCAATTTAGGTGAATTCAATTCAAGTTCATGAATAATTTGTCGATTTTCTTCGCACCAGAATCTACAGATTTGTTTCTTTAGCGCACCACTCGAATGAAAGTTAGCCTAATCGTTATCGTCTTCAAGTTGTTCAAGCAAACTCAGCAAATTCGTGACATTTCGGTTGGTCCAAGGCTTCAGTT
>NW_017535818.1:0-2957 GCF_001853355.1 Bactrocera latifrons | reverse complement strand
AGGATTTATATTTATCTTTATATATAAAGATTACGTGTCACCTTGTTTGACCGCGATGGACTCCTAAACTACTGAGCAGGTTTTAACAAAATTTAGCAAACTGTGTCCAATTCGAACCAACTTAGAAGATAGGATAGTAAAAAAATTAGTAAACAAAAAATACAGTGAAAGCTCTATTAAGCCTTTCCTTGCATAAGTATATGCATGAACACACCTTTAAAATCGAATGAGAAAATCCACTCCCAGTTTTCATTCCTCCACACCAGTTGAATTTCTGGAACTTGTGGAGAGGGCACATTTTCTAACTGTAAACATATTTTATTACAAAAATTGCTTACATTTGACCAACCAAGTTTCGGTACAAATAATTCACACCTAAGTTTTTGGTTCCCAACCGCAATAGAATGGCATTCGAATATAAACTAAACTTTTCAGTGTGATAGCTAAAATTGAACAAAAGAGCTCAGGCACACCACATACTCTCACACGCTTGCATATTAATACGTTTTGTTTCCCCCAACCACCATACAACCGACGACGACGACAAATCAAATATTTTGTGGCACAAAAGTTTATAAATACTTTCTCATGCCATTTCCTTCGTTGTTGTTATTGTTTGAATACATAATGTTATTATTGCCACTTGAAAACTAAAGCGGGAAGTTCAGTTAGCTGGAAAGATAAGCTCTACTTTCTTATCTTGCTCACATTGGTCTCTCCTGTTGTGGGGGAATCGAAGAATTTACTACAATATTTGATTACAAATAAGCATATCTGCATTTCAACATGTGTATTTATGTGTGTATCTACATAGTATGTACTCGTTTATGGAGAGTTGAATATGAAAATGCTTGCTTTTGTTGCCATTCTGCAGCTTTCAATAATATATTAACAGTACTCTTATGTGTGTGAATGTGGGAAGCTAACTTGAAATATCAAACGACAATAACATTTGAAAGGGGAAGGCAAGAAGACACACCACTGAACAATAATATTTCCATGGTTTTGCCAGCACAGAACTTAAAGCTAGAAAATCTGAGGTGTGAACGATTAGTAGATCCACTTTAAAGGCTATGAGAATTCAAGTTCTTATCTTAAACGTTTAAGTTTAAGTATGGTTTTTGCTAATTTCATAAAAGCGACTGTGACATTTTTCCAATGTTTAAACTCTCATCTTAAAATTCTGTGAACTTTAGTTGCACCGAAAAGTAAAAAAAAGGCTTGTGTTTGCCTCAATGCACCCTCACAAGTGCATTTCTATAGTACAAAAGGGTATACTATGATTTTTACCTAAATTTTTTTCGATTTTGATCGTTCAGTGCCTATGTCAGCTCTGGTATATGCTATTATGGTCCGATTTGAAAAATTTGTTCGGAGATTGAAGGATTGCCTTGATAATGAGTTATGTCAAATGTCGTAGTGATATCTTGTCAAAAGATTTCCATAAAGAAACTTAACCTCGATCGATCAGTTCGTACGGGAGCAGCTTCTTGGGGAGACATGTGCATGCGATGGCATTCACATCAATTTCTCATAAACTTATGTACATATGTAGGAGATGCAGATGGACATGGCTAATGCTCGTCAATCCGATCATTTGCATATGTAATTAATAGTGTGCTCCTCTTTAAGGTATATAAATCGGAAAATCTTTCTTGCTTCTACCTAAAAGAGCGTAATTCTTTTTTAAAGGAAATAAGGGACTTTCATTATTATTTGTTTTTCTTGAACATAACTACGTCTCCCACTCAAGGTACGGCCGGCTGAACAAGTATATATAGTACAAGGCCGGAGAGAGAGAACGAGCTTCGAACGTTAGTGAAACCCTTTCTCGTTCTACGCCATGAACTATTTATCATCACCAGGCATTTTCAACCGGCTCATTTGTCATTCTTACTGCAAGCTTTTTAAATTTTAAATTGCAAATCCAATGGCAGTCTTTCTCATGCTCCTCCTCGCCACCAAAGTGGCCTAACACACTAATTCAGTTAGCAGACCTTTCCACGTCAACAAAGTCGCACGAACTTTAATGTATTTTCGTTAGGCAAATGCAACTTTTGCCAAGCAACATGATGTCACATGGTAGCAAATAAACTTTACATTTCTATGGCTGCAAAGCGCTTCTGCTGTGTAAGTGTATGCGTGCGTGTGTGTTAGTAAGCATACATGACTTCCCCTCACATTACGGCAGCCTGGGAAATTATAATCGTTTGTACAATTTTCATTGCGAAATAAATGCTGGGCATAATTTCACATTTTAGCAAAATTTCTAATGAATTTACTTACATTTTCCACACACTAATTTGCACAAACTCGGTACAGAGTCGAAAGGAGGAAGTTGATAATCTGCGCAATGAAATGTGAGGCAACGTTCCGACAGGACTGCAGAGCGTGCTACACACAAAGTTGTATATGCATTGAGGGGTCCGACTGCATGGACAATCTAGGACATACAGTGCGCCCCAACACACACACACACACACATAAACACATTTTTGCGTTTAGGACCGGTGGTCACACATAATACACACGGCAGTTAGCGGTAGTAGCATAAGCTTTAGTTGTTTATGTTAATAATATGAGGGGATTTCCACAGACCACGAAAACAGGATGTGTTCTAAGCCAAACAGACGTATACCAGGGCTCTTGGGAGGTCAGAAGCATCGTGGAATAAAATAAGAGCATTATGTAAGATAAATGGACCTCGGCCTATATACATAGATTGGCTAAATTATTATTAGCTTTTTGTAAGCTTTGTTGCTGTAAAGTTACCCGGTCACTCCTTCGAATGGTTTAGGTACATCAAAGGTGGATTTGAAAGCTAGAGAACTTCCATCGAATCTCCATAAGCGATATTTTAAAAGAGTAAGCTCTTTAAGTTACTTTGTTTCTACTACTAACGACTACGACTAATTGCATGATAAGTGCAAAAGCTGAATATCAGAAAATATTGCTAG
>NW_017535817.1:0-2968 GCF_001853355.1 Bactrocera latifrons | reverse complement strand
CCACGGCCAACCACAACTACGGAACGAGCTAGCACCGTGCTCCACCACCGAACTAACAGTTAGAATTGTTACGAAATTCTCTCTGCTGATTTTGTCCAAATTGAAAATTATTGGAATTTTGCATATACTATTATTGAAATTGCCAAAATTGTGAGCCAAAGAATTTCTATTTGAAAAATTTCTATAACTATTCCTTTGATAATTGTTTTGCCCTTTATCAAATTGTATTAGCAAAGCTGTCTCTTGAAGAACGCTAAAAGCCTTTCTAATGGTGCTTATATTTCTATCAATCACTACACTGCTTAAGTGTAGTGCATTTAAAAATGTTTTTAGAATTAAACTTTCGTTGTTAATTGGAGAAAATTCTATAGCCTTTATCCTATTGAATTCATATTTTAAATTTAGTTTATTTAAAATATTTTTAAATTTTGAAAATATTGACTTACGTTATAGTTTCGTGGTATAATCGCCTGATTGTAAGGGTGTGGTACGACTCCTTTACTCCAAAATTCTTTATGAGTTCTTCTCTAATTTGCTGCCATGTTGGTTTGGGTCCCAAAGGCCGGATGACACTTGCTGCTTCTCCTTTAATTTTTGTTTTGACGTGTCGCTGCGTTGCAAATTCCAACATTGACGGGTTGGGGTTGAATAAAGGAAGGATCATGCCAACTTCCCTGATGAGCGATGATAAATCTCTGCCATCAAAGTCCATGATTCTTGAAGCTTCCTTCAAAATTTGCGATCCTGTCATCTGAAGTGGTTGTTGCTTGCCTGGATTCATTGCTGATTTATCCTCTATTAATACAACTGAACGTGTTGCACTTCGCTTTCTCTGCGTCTTCTGTGTGTGGGGCACTAATATTTAATCCCACTCTTCCTAGGTAATGTTAGTAGGCGGAATGAAGCTATTATTCCCCTTCACAAATTGTAATCCTCGGAGTAGCTCTCCGACATTCCAAATAAATTGTGTAGAAACTTAAGTTTCTTAAACTTGGCTATCTGTGTCGACCGACTTATATTTTTATATATATGTAAGAGATCTTTAAAATAGGAGCTAATCTTAGGATTTGATTCCCGTTGCTAAAGCTTACGAAACTTAAAAAACTTCAGTTTTTAGTATGGATCAACTTTGCAGTTTGTTTTTACCGACTGCACCAGTTTTAGTTGTTCAAGCGGAGGAATAAATAAAAATGCCGACGATGATACTTCTGTGACATTATATTTTATTCTCTTTCTTTTTCAAATTATGTTCTGCTTATATAAGAACTAAAGTGATTACAATTTTCTTAATCTATTTCCTTGTTTTTTTTCTTCTTATGAAATACAATATTTGTTAAGTGTAATCTTATTTTCTATTGAATGCAAACAAACATGATTGTGTGGTTTACCCGATAATGTCTGGGTTATTATTACAGTCAAACATAAGAACCAAGACATGTTTGTATGCATTTGCATTACGTTCTTTATCTCTACTTGTTATCTTATTTTTTGTAATATTTACTTGTTTTTCTTTAATATTTTATTTTGTCCAATTTACAATATTTTGTTGTGTGGTGTCTGGTTGTGATGATAGTGTACACATAACTCGTGCGATCTTGGTTCCGGTCTAATTACAATTGAATTTTTATTCCAGTTAATATTTCACTTGTCCTAAAACTTATGTAAGTAAGTATGTATGTACAAAAAAGAGGTGAGTATAATTCATTTGGTTAGCTTATGGTAATATATGAAAATGAGTATATTTAACATTATTAGGGTAAGTACTTTTACACAATGAAAAGAAAACTTAACAATTCAAATATAATATGTGTTTCAAAAATATATTTAATTTTATGGGTAATAATGCGAGTTTATGAATGGGGCGCTTAATGGTGCCCGCCTCGGTTGCGACGTCTGCCCCTCGTACCTTGCCGTCTTTTCTTTCGACGGTTGCGGTTGCCTCCTTCAGTTTGCGGTCAGCGCCGACAAAATTGGTTGCGTTGTCGCTGAATATTTTGTGGCATCCCAATAAACCGTTTGAAGGCGAAAATAAAAGAATTAATAAATAGATCGAAGACGATTTCTAGATATACTGTTTTTGAAATGGAGCAAACAAATACTATATAAGTTTTTACGGATGTTCGACCATGTATTTCTCAAGTTGTATATAAGGGACCACAAAAATCTACGCCACATGTCAGAAAATGTCGTAACACTCGAAGTCTTTCAGCTTTTGCGACAAAGGTTTGTAATGCAGACGGATGCATTTTACCCTATATCATTTCAGAGTCTATCCAAAATGTAATTTCTCGAATCTTCGACTGAACATTGGTGCAACTCGTGACCATAATTTGGTAAGAAGATGAGCTGCTGAGAGTTCGGGACGTGGAAGAGACTTGGTCTTCAGCGGAGCCACTCTAGACTTTACAGTAAGCATATATTAGACACCACTAGCACATTGGCTTCGTATGTATATGCAGCATCCGTACGCCCTTATTGAAGCGTCGGAGCAGCCATAGATTTGGTATATAGCACTCGATTCTAGATTTACATACCGAGGAATGCTAATTGACGAGAACTGTAGTAGGTTGGCTTTGAAATTCCACCAGCTGGTATGAAGGCGCAATAGATTCGACTCATCTCCATCTAGTTTTTAGATCCAAAGCTCTTGCAATAAGATTTTCGCTTTGGTACCTAGTGGGGCATCCGATATTAATAGTTTAATTGCTTCACTTTATATAAGATCTACAGACTCAAAATTTTCAGATCCTGTCAATAAGTCATCGAAATTATTATTATTTTTTTAGTATGATTTTCTTTATTGGATCTGTTTTTTTTAATCCTAACAATAAGGTATAAAATCTTATTTAAAACTAGACAAGCTACATTKCTTTTTAATACGTAGGCATATCTCTTTTTTTCAGGAGTGTTTGATACCAGAGCAATAACCGCAGGGCTTTGGTGATCTTGGTGTTTAGATATGTATTTA
>NW_017535816.1:0-2990 GCF_001853355.1 Bactrocera latifrons | reverse complement strand
GTGATGACTTAACTGTCTGAGAAGCCCAATATCAACTGATTTTCTAGGGAAAACCCAAGATTAATTCACCGAAATGACAATTGTAATAGAGGATTACATTTTTGTAAACTTTGCCTCACATTTAAAGAGTAATATTTTGAGTTTGAATGGTTTTCTATTCACCGCGGTAAATTTAGAGATTATAATAGAGTGCATGTGTCTACTRAATAAAAGGCGCCCTTATTGGTGAGGTCATGCGTCAGTACCAACGTCGCTCCAGATAAATCAACTGARCTGTTGCCTCCATTAATTTTCMACCGAGGCACATRTYTGCGCTTSCTACGTTCAATGTTGCCTGCGAGCAGAGTAAGGCGACAGTTCTGACAGCCAAATTGCTGAACTCATTCACTGGCGACACCCCCCAAGCAACGTTTCATCCAATTCATTGCCCGCGCAGCTGCCATAATGCGAARCATATCTTTGAATGCTTTCAGGTATGAAAGCAGCACACGACACATGAAYGAGCACGCTTACGAGTGCACAGATGTCGTAATTATATAGCACAGTGTTCGCAGGCGCTGAGGTCATTGACAATGCCGCAACACACTTAACCACTTATCCAGTGAATGGCGCACCACATTCTTCCGGATGGCAAAAGTTATRTTTCTCGTGTCTACAGCAACGCATTATACTGCCACATAGCATCTCAGCAGACATACCCTTCCTCCATTATCATCAAAGCAGATATGTGCTTCGAGAGCGAGCAACTTAAGTACTGAAATGAGTGCAACGCATCCGTAAATATAGGTGAATATGCCCGAAAAGACCAGCATTACCAGCTCTTTGTGTAATTGCACGTCATCGAAACATTATCAGACGATGTTGGCTGTTCTCTTGGGATTTCTGGAATCAAAATCACAAGTATTCTAGAAGATACCGCAAAAATATTCCGCCAGGCTTCTCAAACAGCTGGGTCTAAGTCTCTGAAGCGAACCCGGGCTGTCAACTCGGCAACATTCATCGAAATTACTCCAGGTATGTTTCACTGTCACTACAATAAGAAGGGCAACAAATTTAATTTAGCAAACTTCACACGAAGGTGCTTAGAGCCACGATTGGGTAAGAACATAAGATAAGGTAAAAAAAAATTAACTTCTCAGATTTCGTTTAACCTTGCAAAGAGCGAACGGCGATCGGACTGGCAGGTGAAGGGTCCACAGTTAAAAATTGTGTGTCGTCATTTTATAATTTTTCGTTTTCTTTTCTCAATCCACTGACCCACATGTAATGCCACAATGATGTGAAAATAGTTCGCATATGTGCAATTTCCATATACTGTTATGTTCGCCTTTTTTCAACGCMGAAATGCCGAAAATTGCCATCACAATAAATATTGATGTTGAAACCAAAGTTTTATTTGCCAATTTTCTCACGCCCGAGACAACTGATTACCGTTGCGGAATGTCGACGATTTCGTGAGGAATGCGCTGAGRCTGACGAGCACTTGCGCCAACAAACCAAATGCATWCACACACACTAGCAGCTGCTACAATAACAGTAAGTCAAGCGGGTTAAGCCACTGAACTGCAGCAGCAAAGGTTTATGAATTTGCGCAACTGGATTGGAATGTGTTGACGTTGTTAAATGCTTAGTAAATTATTTACTTTACTCACAATGCGAGGGAAGCGTATCGCTGCTCCAGTCGCTTATTCATCGCTATCCAGATATATGCGTCCATACATACCTCTTCGATGACTAGTGCTTCTTGCTACGTGCCCGGCATGAGAAACTCGMAAGAGCAAGCGTTAGTAATAAATRGACAAAGAGTTCTGTTTCCGGTAATTACTGCTGTCGTTGCAGCCGTGAAGTGATCAAATGAGTGTATGTGTGAAATGTCAGCATCCATTGACTGGCACTTTGCTATGCAGGTCCAGCCTAAGAAGTGCACACGAATGTAGTTGCCTCAATAACACACCGWGTTCTCTGACTAGGAAAACATGCCTTACGTATCCAATACACGCTCGCAAACTCACACAATTGCCACGTCATAAGATGCTACGGTGCTTTATCGYTTCATTACAGCCAGAAAAGAAGCTTTTTGGAGTTGAAGCTTTTGCTTTGCCTTGTCGGCTTTCGACTATTTCACWGCCTGCATGTTTGACAAGCTGCTAATTCATCCGCTGACAGCGGAGTAACCAATCCGCGATTTCCTTCTGCAGTCAGTGCTTCTTTTTGTGTTAGGAAGTTACAATACTAATACACAAAAACTTTTTTCTCAGAAATGTAAATCTATATAGTGAGGTATGCTTTATTAACAAGCAATTAAWATAATTAAATTTTGGTTAATAAAAGGGCTTTCATTTCGCTTGGAAGTAAATGTWCATGACGAAGGCTGAAACTCAAAGGGTAAATGCATTTGTGCAYACGAAATTGAATTTGAGCGAAATTATGCAAATTCTTGTGGCAAACAAATCGAATTAGGGGTGCCAACTTGCGTTCCTCACGAAGTAACTCATACGCCCGTGTGCAGCAGTGCAACAGTGCTGTTCGTGAGTATGCTTGCAGTTCGAACGAAAACCCGCMAATTTAATGCAAGAAAAACTTATTTACAAGGCAAATAATGCTGTGAGCGATCATTGCAATATATACACACATACATATATATTCTACTTGGAGGTTTTTGGTCATTTTTATTTACACTTCTCAACTATGTGCATATTTAATGCCCGAGCTGTGATTATCTTCTCGCATTAACTTTTCTCCTTTAACGCCTCTCGTTGCTGTCGCTGCATAAATGCATGCATAATTTACTCAACTAATTTATCTGCTCAACCTCATTTGAGAGGGAAGCGCGTCCATGCAACAAAGTATCCTGGACCCCACTCCCTTTGCTAATCAAATATGCACCCTCCTCTCGCCCGCACTCCCTGATGGCCATCGCTCAAACTCGCTGTCTCGCGCTCAGTCGCGCTGCTTCCTGTCTTGTTTACTGAGCTTTGTGTTAGAGCTCA
>NW_017535815.1:0-2994 GCF_001853355.1 Bactrocera latifrons | reverse complement strand
GAAAAAACACAAAATTCGCGATACTTTTTGAACACAACTCGTATAGTATATCTAAAACCGCTCTACGCTTTTTTCCACGATTCCAACAGCATCCTACCCCAAATTAAAATTGAATCCCTTCCTAATATAAATAATAAATCATTAGATTTAGACAAATACGATGTACAATGTAGAAATTAGGATAATCTGGAAAAAAATTTTATTAAAGAGGATCAATATATTAAAATTTGAAAGAGCAGCTTGTAAGCTCAGAATTTGTATTGAGCAAWCCGTAAATGAACTGCTAATTTAAAAAWTTTCAATAAAAAATTATACAAAATTTTAACAGGCAAAAAAATAATAAACTTTTTTAATAAAATTTAAAAATTGTGAAATAAGTGTATTTAACAGATCATATATTCATGTAAAAAGGAAAGTATATGAATGAAAATACAAATTTTACTAACAAAGAATTAACATTGGAAACCTTACTGCGATACAACTCCAACATAAAAATATTATTAATTTTTTGTTAAATAAAAGCGACAGTTCCTCAGTAATTAGCTTAAGTTCTGATGTAATAATAATTGTCGTAATTATAATCGTTATAATAACATTTTTATATTAACATCATAATAAAGTATATTTGTCACCTGAATCTAGTGTAGAGGACGTAGTAAACGTGCGGAAAAGTCCTTTTTTTTACAAATAACAACGGCACACCCTTCGGACAACGAAGATTGGGGACAATCGGTTTAAGAGGGGAAGAGTTAACACAACACTTGTTACATGAATAAGTATCAACTTAAAACTTCCGGTACGTGTGACCGAAATGCACCAGAAAGTGCATGGTCAGCGTCTGCACTACCTGTTGTGCAGAATAAGATTCATGGAAACGATATTTTTGGTTTCTTAATAACCAATAGCTTAACTTGCATATGGTCTGTACTATTTGTACATGTACACATATTTATGTAAGGAGCACATGTGCGATCGCTTGATCTTTTAATACGATATCAAAACATTTAATGTAAATGTATAAATTTAACACTAATTACCATAAAATTAAATTAAATGCACATATGGGTAATGATACAAACCTTACTCTGTTATATATTTTTAATGATTTTATGGAATCATAATGAAATACATAGGTAAATTTTAACATATTTACATACAACATCAATGAAACTTTATTCAGTGTATGTTTGAATTTTATGTTTCATCTACGTAACCTTTTTTCAAGGACACTATGCGAAAATTATTTTTRCCTATTATATTGCTTAGTTTTGAGACAAGCGCAAGCGCTCCGCTCACGCAAATAGATTGGATGGCATGTGGCATGCTTGACAGTGATGGTACCCTTTGCATCATCATTAGGCTATTTTCCGAGTAAAGTAAATCTGATGCCATTTAGGATTGCTGGCTTTTTACACTTTAACGTGCCTGGTTGAAATTTTTTGGTATTGACCACCGCTGATTTAACTGGACTTAATTTCCTTTTTACTTTAATATAGTAATCAATACCAAACTGATTTTGCTTAGTACATTCTCACCTTGCATTTTGTTTTCCTTCTCTGTCCTGGTGCATGTTGGTACCTATTTACTGGTTGCTATCATCGCATTTGTTGTTACCCGATTGCTGCTTCTGCTGCCTGCTCTTGCTTAGTTTCCCTCTCAGCTGACCGCTGCTGTGACTCATCATCGCTGTTACATTTGTTTTTACCAAGAATTGCTTTTGTTGGCTCGACAAAGCTAAATATGACATCAGGCTTTGTTGTTTTTTTTTTTGGATTTTTTTCTATTTTGTTTTTACTTTTTACACAATTTGTTTGTTTGGCACTGTTTTCTATTTGTTTGTTTTCAATTTAATCTAAACTTTTTGCTTTTTTATTTTTTATAAACACAAACTTCACGGACCGAATTAAAAACACGTTCGAACACCTTGAAAAATCTCTTAGATTTTTATTTGGTAGTAATTAATCAAAAACCATCAAAACCTCATTTGCAATGTAAAATAACTTCCACATTTTCTATTTTTTATCACATAATTTTAACAAATTTTCAGCAGTATTCTTTAAAAGCTGTTGCAAAGGCACTTTTCCTGATATTTCATTAACAATAACTTTTAATTTCACAAATTCATAGTAGCTAGGTGAATGCTATTAACAACCGACTCAATAAACCAAGATCATAAAATTATGCTTGTACCTAGTAATTTGACAAAAGCTTTTTCGTGTCATTTGACTRACTATGTATAATGACGGCAGCGAATGTTATTTGTTCTGCTGATGTATTTGATAGCTTACATATACTCTTTATTCAATAAATATTTCAGCGGATGTTAACATATCCACAGTGCAATTTTAACCTCCCCTATAAAAATCAATTTAAAAAATTAGAAAGAAAAAATTGCACATCAAATCTTTTCGATTCTAATTTAACACACTTCGGTTTATTTATTTATTGTAATTTTTTTGGGTTCTTTCTTTTTTTGTTCATTGAAACTCTACACTCGTTTATTTTGTATTGTTTTTGTTTTTGTTAACTTCTTTCTAACGGTATTTCCGTCAAACACAATTAAAAATCACTCTTTAGGAAATGCATCAAGCATTCAGAAAAGTTATAAATTTACTATATATATACCAAAAAAAAATAAATCAGTTACACTATTATCAATTCTGTTAAAATTCGGTACATTTACGTCACTAGCAGCACCCATATATTTCCAAATATATATTAAATTTGATTAATCTATACGTACGACATGATCTAGCCAACGCAGCCGCTCATCGTTCCATCGAATACGATATTCGCCTTGGACAACGCGCAAAAGACCATAAATCTTTCGCAGAACCTTTCTCTCGAAAACTCCTAAGGCCGGCTCATAAGACGTTGTCATCGTTCAGGCCTCTGTATCATATAGCAGGACGGGAATTATGAGTGACTTATATAGTTTGGTTTTTGTTCGACGACAGAGGTCTTCGCTTTTCAATTGCCTACTCAGTTCAAAGT
>NW_017535814.1:0-3001 GCF_001853355.1 Bactrocera latifrons | reverse complement strand
TTACAGGAATATCTGAGTCAACGCCACACTACTTGGCGTGATTTGAAAGGTCACCGTTTACGCATCTCTTACGCGCACGATCCACCACGTACGCTCATCCATCGACAGTCGGAAACAGAAGCGTGGCAGTTCGATGGCGCTGCGCCACAGATATTTGCGGCGTTCGCGCAACGTCACAATGCTACCATCGAATCCTGGATCGCAAGACCTGGTAATTTTAATATAGCTCGTGTTTGCAAGCATCGGCTACAGGAAGGATCGGTGGACTTATGCACCGATTGGACAATTCAGAGCAGAGAAAACATTTCGAGTACGCCACTACAATTATACACGTACGATTTGGCAGTACGCTATGCGCGACCACTTTCCAAGCTCTACTACTTTCAAGTGCCCTTTCAAGCGGCTGCCTGGCAGGCTATCGGTGTCAGCATTTGTTTGGTAACGTTTGCGACAGCGCTCTTGACGCGACTGCAGCGCGGTGAGTGGCAAATCGGTCGGTTGGGTTTGGATGTGTGGGCTAGCTTTCTATATTTAGCGTTTGATCTGCGGCCAATGCATACGCACCTGCGATCGCTTATGTTGCTAACGCTCGTTATTAGCGGTTTTATGCTCAGCAACTTGTATCTTGCCTATCTGGCGAGCATACTCGGCAATGGTGTATATGAGCCAGAAATAAAGACGCTGCAAGACGTTCGGCGCAACAACATAATCGTTATGACATATGAGTACCAATATGCTAGTTTAAAAAACTTTGGCTTGCCAGCGATTTTGGAGGAACACATGGATATTGTCAGCCAAGAGCAAGTTTTAATGCATCGCAATAATTTCGACACACGCTACGCTTATATGAATCCAGAGATAACGCAGCTACTATATGACTACCAGCAAAAATATTTGCGACGCCCAATCATGCGAAAATTAGACAAACCGATACTTCGCGCACTCGCTGGACATTCGATCAAAGAGGGTTGGCCACTAGAGGAGCTTTTCAACAAACATTCTTTGGAATTGTTCGCCGTTGGCTTGTACAAGCGACTTAATGAAGATCAGAATTTGAAAACTATCCAATTAGGTTATTTTAGTTATGCAAAAGAAGAGCACTCAAGTGTCAAACCTTTGGGTCTAGAATACTTTTCAATGCCGGCGTTACTTTTAAGTTGCGGATACAGTTTGGGCTTTATAGCGCTAATGCTGGAGTTAATGTGTTACAAAATAAAAAAGTTTCGGGAATAAGTAACACAAAAACAGAAGAACATATCTCAATATGTATACAATAACAGTTATATTGTCGAAATAGAAAATATTTCATGTAAAAAAAGACTACCAAAGCAAATCATATATGTATACCATAGGTTGGGATTCTGTTTTTCGTTTGCTTGTTCCAAGAATCACTTCCGCCCGTCAAGCGTTTTTTGAAAAACGTAAACCTGAGGAAGACGACGATGTGGGTTTCTGCCTCTTCGACTAAACAGCTCAACTCTTCATTGGCTGGAATCAGAGACTAGTGAATGGTGGCCAAACCAACCTTCTGCTGAAATTTTCTTTTTATCTTGAAACAAACACTCGTTAAGTGTTTAGTGGGATTGGAAAGAAATCATCCACCAAGAGCTGCTCCAGCTTGGTTGAACGATTGATTTTACATTTTGCTGTTAACAACTGATGAGATTGTAGTAACAGAAAGGGCTTCGTCTTCCATCAGGACAACGCTAAACCACACACATCTTTTATGACTCGGCAAAAACTGGGAGAGCTTGGCTGGGAAGTTTTGATGCATTCACCATATAGGACTGATCTTGCAACCATTTGTTCCGGTCAATGCTGAACTCCCTCAATGGAGTAAAGTTGGCTTCAAGATAAGCTTGTGAAAATTACTTGTCGCAGGTTTTCGTCGAGAAACCAGAAAAGTTTTACACTGACCGAATAATGTCTCTAGCGGAAAGATGGCAAAAGGTGGTCGATCAAAATGATACTTATTTGTTTCATTAAAGTTCACTATAAATATAAAAAAATTAAATTGAAATTAGAAATACGAAAAGACTTTTTGTACTACCAAATATATCAACGTGAGAATAGTGTGAGAGAGTAAAAGAGAGAGTAAGTGAGAAAAAATTAAGGTCTTTTATTATTTTTATTTATAAATACCTTATCTATTACTAATCTAATACAGAAAGCTTTCATTAATTTCTAAATATAAATTCTAAAGCGATTATTTTTTAATTACCAATGAGTTTAGTGTAGGCTCATGTAAGTCACATTTAATACACCATAGACGACTCCTTTGGGTCCAGCAGACCTATTATTAATGGCAAGCAAGTACTAATTAGACAGGTTGCTCAATATTAGTTTCGAGTATTGCATTACAATAAAGTTAGTTTGCAAATAAAAACCCTTAAGCGCAAAATATAAAAGCAAACGTTGCGCCTTCAAACTTTTAGTGCAGATTCCGTGCTCTTCGGACAACGTTAAATACATTTTCGTGAAATAAGAATGTTTCGGTTGATACTCTTCAACGCCTTGCTAACTCTGCACTGTCATTGTGAACACAGCAGCGTTGTAAATTTAGTGAATGGTCTGAGTCATGGCGTGGCTGCCACAACCAACGTTATCTACGCCTTCAATGAAGCACCGCATTTTGCTGCGATTATGAAGAATTTGACTTCTCCGAAGCTCATCATTACCAGAAATATAACTTACGAAATAAGGCACACATTCGATACGAAAATATTGAGTGTGATTTTCTTGGCGAACACCCCCACGTTGGATCAAAGCTGGCACATTGTAGTCTTCAGCACACTTAAGCGTTTGCACCACACCGATGTGCTTTTCCACTGGCCGCGGGAATTCACTTCTGCGACAGATATTTGGTTGACGCTCTTCACACTTTATTGGCAGCATGGCTTGCACATTTTACTGGTGGTAGATGTGCGTGCTCAACTACTAACGCTGGCACCATTTCCACAACTGAGTGTGGTTAATACTACCTTACAGGAATATCTGAGTC
>NW_017535813.1:1958-2858 GCF_001853355.1 Bactrocera latifrons | reverse complement strand
CCGAAACGAATATATCGATGACAGAACCCGATAATACTCGATATGTCGATATTGTTCTTGTCAATATTGTTATTGATATTTTTGCAAACTTAGTGTTAGCACCAGTCGAGGGTTTAACGAATAACCCGTACATTATGAGGGTTCTTGGTTTAAACAGTATTTCGTAGATRTTAATCGCACGTGTGCTAGATTACTTGAAGCTTTATCTAATATTTTTGAATTTTGATAGACTATTAAACACCAAACAGTTGTAATATTGCCACCTGCCTTAGATAAAACGATCAATTATATTTTTTAAGACGGRATATTATGTTTATTTATCTATTACTTTAATTTAATACCTTTACCACAAATAAACCYACAGCGAGAGATAATTATATGACGGTGATTACTTTGTGTCGGTGTATGTTTGTATGTAGTACATATGTAAATTCATAATAGTTGTATAGATATGTATATACGTTTCTGAGAGTCTAACCCCTTAGGAAATTGGTAAAGGCATATAGAAATTATAAAATTAAATTATACTTATATTAAGTAACACGGAAAATGCGCACTTAAAGGAAACTTACTTCGAAATTGTATTTGTAAAATTATAAATCCCGAAATTTCGGGAAAATTGTACTTTTGGGATCCCGAAATTTTTGAAAGCTCCAATTTATTTTGATTTCTTAAATTTTTAAATCCCGAAATTTCGKGATTCAGAATTGCAATTTCGAGATCCCAAAAGTAACTTAAGTATACATTTTAATAAATCTGCTGTGCCATAATCCCGAAATTACGGRATCCCGAAAGCAGCTAAGGTATACACATTTACATATAATACATATTTACTGTTCATAAATCTTTGATAATAGCTTATTTTTAGTTCGGCCTAACTAAACCCATAATAATTTTAAG
>NW_017535813.1:0-1003 GCF_001853355.1 Bactrocera latifrons | reverse complement strand
AAAAAAAAAAAAAACGATTATAAAAAAATAAAGCAGTATAAATTTAAATATCTGCTTAATAATTGGTATTGGCCCTACCAGCTTTTAGAATCGATAGTCTCAAGTCAAAACTATACGGCAGTTGACTCATCAATTCGATATTATTGAGTGCTCAAATATGCATTTRTTTCAGTTCACATGCGAGACCTCGCAACGTCGTGGTGGAGAGCGATYCATTTTGTCATCGTCTATGCCTCTGCACCTTATCGCAGGACGAGAATAATGAGAGTTTGGCCTTTGTTCATCGAAAGATTACTTTACTTCTTAATATCTACTAACAGCTTAGGTTTCAAATATGGAACAATCAGTTAATTATTAAGTCCTACCTCTAGATCATTTTCGGAAATATATAAAGTATATTTTGAGCCACAAAATTCTTCTCATTTACATTCAAAAAATATTCAGAAGATGTAAGCCCCAGCACTACATTTATCCACYGCTTATTCCGATCAGACCCGAACCTTGAGTTGATGATCATAGCAATCAAAATAAATATACATACATACATATGTATGTATGCTTTATGGTATATATGAAAATAGTGGAATTGACACCGATGCCAAAATCTCTGATATTCATTGACTTTAATTGAATAATAGCAACAAAATTATCAGCTGTGGTATGAAAATGGGTAAATGTATATAAAAACTATGTGTTTTTATATTTATGTAAGAAAGTATATGTGTAAATATACAGACATATACATACATACATATGTATATACATACAACTGTATGCACACCAAAGCTTAAACAAACATGATAACTGATTGCCTATCAGATACATATGTATGTATGTATATATCAAGTATTTTTAATAATTAATAACAACACTATGTACATAAACAATTATCAAAATATTTGCACTAACTTAACTAAAATATCCATTAAAAGTAACAGTTTTTAATCCGTGTACATTAAATTGCCCGACACAAAGTCAGGCCATCGATTATGTTCTAAGTACA
>NW_017535812.1:0-2764 GCF_001853355.1 Bactrocera latifrons | reverse complement strand
CTAAACACTGAGGCTATAATATTGTCGAAGATTGACTATGGCTTACCAATATACGGAAATAGTGCAAAGAGTAATATCTGATCTCTTCGACGTATCATGCAGCCGTTCGAAGGAGTATACGCGCCTTTCCAACATCCCCGATTCAATGCATCTTAGCCGAAGCTGGGATGCCTACCTTACAAGAAAGAATTGAATATATCACTATGAAGATTATCCCAAAGATCTTTCTCTGTAGAAATAGTATTATTTATGACACTATCACAACGATATGGGCCGCTAATAAAACCCCAAGATGCCCGCCAACATTGCACAGAGTGCTGGAATACGCTGAAATTTTAGGAATAGACTCGAAACCATCTTTTCTGCCTCCCGTCAGCTCACCACCTTGGGACTTAAGCTACTAATATTTCCTCATCGGTTTAACAAATCACGCTAAGTCAACCACAAGCCCAACAGTATTCCAGGGCTTTTTTGAAGAATACAGAGCTCCTTTTCGGAACGAATGGAAAATGTACTACACCGATGTGTCAAAGTCGAAGGACCACACGTCATTCGCTGTGGTCCAAGCCGATGGGAAAACAGTAATAGCAGGGCATCTACCAAATTATGGATTGGTGTATACGGCAGAGGCGGTTGCAGTATACAACGCGATACTAGCAGCCTCAGAATCTAACGACAAGACGATAATCTGCACAGACAGTATGTCAACTATTGCTAGTATCATGAATATTACTAACAAGGYACCYYTAATCGCTGAAATACGCACCAAACTTATACAAAAAGCCAAAGAAATCAAAATTATGAAATACCCACCAAACTTATACAAAAAGCTAAAGAAATCAAAATTATGTCGAATTAGCGGATCTGAAAGCAAAATCCGTAGCAATGGAGCCATTATTTACTTTCAATTATATGGTGAGGAAAGATATCTACCTACTCGTCAATAACTTCCTTAAAGAACAGAAAACAAATTCTTGGAACAGTTTGCAAAACTATTACTCGAACTTCAATACAACTGGCATGCAGCCACATATTCCGTCTACCTGCCGAGCAAATGACATTATTGCTTTTACTCGACTTTGAATTGGGCATACCATGGCCACCCACTCGCACCTGCTAAACGGTTCAAATAGACCACGCTGCGAATTCTGCACTTATCCATCGCTTACAGTTAAACATCTTCTCGATRAATGCACTASGTTTAGTGCAACTAGAAACGCACTATTTGATGACCAACCCTTTTCAAATACGCTCAAGGCTTTTTCTGAAGAAAACATTCACAAGGTAGCTGAATTTTTGTACAAAACTGGCCTTAGAAAGTTAATTTAATTCCCTAATTGTAAGTTATCTTAGATCCAAATAACTTCTTTACTAACGTCAATTATTTTAATAATTGTACTGACAGTAATATTGATCTCATATTTACCTTTTACTGGCTAATATATTAATATTCTAAGACAATATAGTTTTATTAGAGCAGTAAGCCGTAAGCCCTGACAGCTAGTGCTTCTTACTCTGTAAGATAATAATTGTATTATTATTTTTCATTTAATAAATAAATAAATATTAAATACATTCTTCAATAAATATGAATTTACCGTTTCGAACGGATATAAAAGCGGAAATAACGACAATTGTTGAAACTCCTATATGGAGTAAACAATACCCATATTCCCTTTCTGCTAATTCCTTCATAAACGAAGAGGTAAAAAAAATGATGGAAGATAAAATAATAAGGCCAAGAATTTCACCAATTTGGGTTGTGCCAAAAAAAGGTGTAAATGAAGACGGTACGCTGAAATTACGAAATTAAATGAAGTAACGAAATCAGATAAATATGCAATTCCGGATAGCAATATAACACTTTCAAATTTAGGAAGTGCAAAATTATTTCCACAATAGATTTGGAATCAGGTTTTCACCAAATCCTTATTATAGAACACGATATTGAAAAAACTGCATTTTCCGTAAATAGCGGAAAATACGAATTTTTAAGAATGCCATTTGGTTTAAAAAACGCGCCTAGTATATTTCAAAGGGCGATGGACAATGATTTAAGGGACTTTATTGGAAAATTTTGTCACGTTTATATTGACGATATAATCGTATTTTCAAAAAGCTTCGAGGAACATAAAAAGCCTTTAAGCATAATAATAAAAGTTCTAAAAAACGCAAATATGAAAATATCATTACAAAAATCTAAATTCTACCAAGAAGAAATACAATTTTTGGGATATATTTTTGCAAATAATGTTATAAAGACAGATCCAAAAAAAGTTGAAACTATTTTAAATTTTCCGGTTCCAACAACTCTACAACAGTTACTAAGTAGGAGAACTGGATATTACAGGAAGTTTATTAAAAATTATGCTAAAATAGCAAACCCATTAACAATACATTTATCAGGAGAAAGCGGAAGAGTTTCACAACATATGTATGTCTAAAGAAATTAAAATTAGATTGGAACAAGAAGGACTTTTGACAATTGAGAAATTGAAGTATCTATAAGTAGATAAAGTTGAATTAATTCAACCAAATTTTAACGAAACATTTTGTTTAAATGAGTTAAGCATCCACCCCCTCTACTCGATAAAACTGGCGCATCCTAATGCTACATCGCAATTTACCACAGCTTATGATACTACAACAGAACTCACCTCATCAGTACACCAACCCACTAAACAAAAAGGAGGGACAACGCGATAGCAGACTCACATTCGTTCGACACACACACTACATCTTACGCAGCGCCACGTAAATACCT
>NW_017535811.1:0-3018 GCF_001853355.1 Bactrocera latifrons | reverse complement strand
GCAATTAGGAGGTATCAACATATTGTCAATGAAATATAGGTTTAGGCGTAACTGTCTGAAGCGTTTTAACGACATTGTGTTCTTAAAGAGCTCTATCGAAAGTGTAGGATCCCAAAATGTTGTCATCCTACCAAGCCGCATGCAACCCATGGCTATTTGTAATCCAATTAACATTTTCATTTCCCAATTTTGAGCTGGTTTGAAACCCGATACTTTATTTTGAACAGCGTATAAATTTGTATAGAATGTCGTTTTCTCAAAAAGTTCGTCAGGGAAAAATTGTTTAAAGTATTGGTAGGGCTCCAAAATATTTAATACTTGTTAGAAATCCCATTAAATTTCCTTCGTCTCCATTTAATTTCCGCTTTTGAGATTAATACCAAAATTTGCTCAGATAATATGTCTCCTTCAAGCTCTAAATCCTCATCAATAATAATGTCATCAAAATTTTGTACGTTCAGTAAGCTCACGTTGTTTAATAAAACTGAGGAACTATTATGTATTATCTCATCAATAATTATTTCATCATCTGGATGAAGTTCCCCTATCAACTCTTCATTATTTGCTTCACATGCTTCATGGTCATCCTCCAAATCAGAAACATTTGGATCGATTTCATCCAAAATTTCCAAAATATCTTCCTCTGTAAAAGGATTCATTTTACAAAATGTGCTATGCATAATCTTGCGCCTCCAATCTCTGAATGATTTAAAATTATTGTCATAAGTAAAATTTCACATTAACAAGAGCGATTGCTTGTCATATTTCCTAGAAAAATTCGCGTTTAAAATTGAGTTGAACATAACGATGCAATTGCTGCTACAACCGTTCGTGTCTTTTGTGCGATTTATCGACCAAATAAATTATGTGCGATATGTTGTAGATTTGAGTTGCCTAACTTTGTACGATATATCGCCCACGTCTTTTGAGCAAGCATCTATTTTATTTATGTGGATAATTTTTAATTACTATATTTTCTTAATGACACAATATATATTACTTTAACAAACCTGCCTTAAATTTCATCATACTTTTCCAGAAAAAATGTAAAAAAAATAGATTTTTGATTGTACTTTAAAGAAAATGAAAATTTACCAAAAGGAGCTTGCGACGAATTCATTTTCCTTAAACATTTTATATGAAGGAAATAAAATTTTGTATTTCCAAAGGTAGCGAATAGTTCAAAAAAACATAAGTTGACTTTTCTTCACGAAAACAGTGCTCAACTTCCCAAAAAAAAATTTATAAACCAGCGATATATCGTACAAAGTTATGCAAAGGGTTAAGGCAAAGTGTGGTCATATCGAGCAAAAGTGAGTTGGTCCTGAATTTATGATTATTTTCACACATTTTGTTCTTTAAAATAAAAAAAAAAAAAAATTATCCAAACAGAATTTATGTTTTTTTTTTTTAATTGGTTGCACTTCGAAGCCCTGTAATATCGTAAACTCGTGTTAGTTTCCCCAATAAAGGGCCAGTTAGCGAGTACACCACTTACGCTTTTACTTTAATGCGGTTAAGGTGAAAAAAAGTGAAAAGGGTGACACTATACTGGTATCTACTGATTGGAGCGAGCTTAGTCTCGGATAGAACAGAAAGCCTTGTGATGAATATGAAGGCAACGACTGTGTTCTAGAATATTGAAACTTGCAACTATCCTAACATGACGACTCCGAATGTGAAAATATATTATAGCTACTAAGCTTTTGCAGAAATAGGTTAATAGCAGGGGAACAATAGAGCTGGCTGTTTTGGGAGATAAATTGGAAATATTGTTTAAAACCATTTTTTTTAATAATATTTTTAGATTTTTGAAGTATGTTAGTTCCAGCATGTAGATTGGCCGAATGCAATCGCATATACATACCAGAATTTAATGTATAGATAACATAGAAGATCAGTTAAGTAGCTGCGACTTTGATCAATGAAATCTATTTTCAGCGATACTCTCTGCCAAACTATACATTTTGCATTGGATGAAAACCCAACAACAGGAAAATCCAGATAAGGCTAAAAGCCACCATCTACTGAAGATTTTTTGGCGTTTTCATCACAAAAATACACATATGTATTTAAATACATATGTATACATACATATGCAGTAGTAACCGACGGCACTGAAATTGAGCAGTGCTTGCCAAAAAGCTTTAGTGCGCTAACGAATAATTGAATATCATGGCTCTCAGCACAACAGACAAGGGCAAAAGCAAAGGCATGAAAATTGAGCTTATACGGATATTAATTGGTGAAATGGTGTCGAAAGGGTATTAGGAGGCAGGAGAATGTGTAAGGCCTATGTACAAACCATGACATGCGGTTTGATGCATACAAACATACAAGAAATACAAGTTTCCAAAACGTAGATCCGCACATGAAATATATGCCTATGTCGATATCTATGCTGGAGTGCACGTAATTGGTCCACTTTACTGCACCGCTAATGCACTAACCTCAAATGCCAAAAAAAAGTGTTGTGTCCATGAACATGTCTCGTACAGTAACACACATTTTACACCCGCCAGCCTATTGATTGGTAGAAATGTTCGCACAAAATCCCATAAATTGACAAATTAATGGGGTAAAAGACCAAATTTAAACACTTCGCTTCAGCCGCCAATATGCGTACGAAAAAGCAAAAACGTAGTTGAATAAATTTTCTCTGTCTTGTTTAACAGAATAGGCAGTCGAAGTAACTGCCAGCATATTTGGCAATTCGTTTGTAAATATTGGCCCGCATAATTAAAAGTTTCCGAAATCGCATGCAACACACTGTGTGGTTGCAGTACCAGTAAAGTTCTCCTATATCATTGTGTACATATCGTACATAAGTCCAGATTTTCTTCTGCTTCTTCTTTAATGGCGTAAACACCGCTTACGTGGATATAGCCGAGTCAATAACAGCACGCTAACCGTCGATACTTTTAGCAATTTGACGCCAATTCGAGACTCTAAGTGCTGGCAGGTCCTTCTCCCCTTGATCTCTCCAACGGAATTTAGGTATTCCTCTTCGTACAGCTC
>NW_017535810.1:0-3035 GCF_001853355.1 Bactrocera latifrons | reverse complement strand
CAGACCCAGGCAAGTCTTTGCAGCTTTGACAGTCTCCGAATCACCGAGGACTGTTCTGAATTGGTGGCCCCGGCAACCGCTCCATAGGTGACAATAGGCCTTACTATCATGGTATACGGATACAGCCATCTATTGATGATGGCTTGCATCCACATGATCAGTCGGCCAGATGKCTGCATGTCATAGGTGCGCTAGTTGCTTTGGACAACATTAAGTCCAAATGCTTACTCCACCGTAACGATGAGCCTTAAGTGTGGCCGAGGAATTTTACCTCATTCGACATTTCCACCTCTGTGCCTCCGATTGTTAGCGACCTCAGGCCCGGAAAAGATCTCCGCTTAGTGAATCGGATCACGGAAGTTTTTGTTGGGTTGATACTTAGCCCTAACGTRGAGGATGAGATCATGTGTAGAAGTTCATGCAAGTGAGGAAAGTTCTCTGATCGCCATTCACTTGGGAGTGTCCAGAAACGATTCTTTTACATGCAGCTCACGACTTCCGGTCCTTGACCAAGTATCCTCTGGGTAGCCCAAGAACATCCGTTTGAAGGCGAGCTAAAGTGAGAAGGCGAAACATTCCCTGCATAGGGCTGTGAGCTGGGGTTGGGACTCGCCACGTAAAAAAAGCAACCCAATGAAAACGCAAAAACAGCCTCGGATGAGAGAATTGAGGGCATGCACCTGGAATGTCCGGTCCCTTAACTGGGAAGGTGCCGCTGAATAGCTGGTTGATGTCCTCGTAAAAATAAAGGCTGACATCACCGCTGTCCAAGAAATGCGATGGACGGGACAAGGACAGAGGCGAGTAGGTCCTTGTGGYATTTACTACAGTGGCCATATAAAGGAGCGCATGTTTGGTGTGGGATTCGCGGTGGGAGAGAGACTCCGTCGCTGAGTACTATCATTCACTCCGGTGAATAAGCGTCTAGCCACAATCCGCATCAAAGCGAGGTTCTTCAACATATCGCTGATTTGTGCCCACGCCCCGACGGAAGAGAAGGACCGTGTGACTAAAGATGAATTTTATGAGTGCTTGGAAAGCACTTATGAGAGCTGCCCCCGCCACGATGTCAAAATCGTGCCTGGCGACTTTAACGCCAGGGTAGGCAAAGAAGGTATCTTTGGTACTATGGTCGGTAAATTCAGCCTCCACGAGGAAACATCCCCAACTGGGTTGAGGCTGATCGACTCCGCCGGGGCCCGAAATATGGTTATCTGTAGTACTAGCTTTCAGCATAAGAAGATACATCAAGCTACCTGGCTGTCTCCGGATCGAAAAACCACCAACCAGATCGATCATGTTGTGATAGACGGAAGACACGTCTCCAGTGTTTTAGATGTGTGTGCGCTCCGAGGTCCTGACATCGACTTGGACCACAATTTTGTTGCAGCGAAGATTTGCACGCGCCTCTGTGCAGCAAAAAACGCACGCCATCAAACGCAAGGAAGGTTCGACGTCGAGAAGCTGCAATCACAACAGACAGCCGAACGATTTTCTACTCGGCTTGCGTTCCTGCTCTCTGAGAGCACTCGTCAACAACTCGGTATAAGGGAACTGTGGGACGGCATTTCAAACTCCTTACGTAGAGCTGCAATCGAAACCATTGGTTTTCGGAAAGWACAAAATAACAACTGGTACGACGAGAAGTGCCGTGTCGCAGCGGAGGAAAAACAGACTGCCTACCTCGCAACGTTACGATCGACCACAACACGTGCGGGATGGGATAGACGTATTTGCAGACAAAAAAAGAAAGAGGCCGAAATGCTTGATAAGCTGGCCGACAGGGGTAATGCTCGAAAATTGTACGAAAAAATGCGGMGGCTTACAGAAAGTTTCAAGACCGGAGCATACTCTTGTAGAACCCCCAAAGGTGATCTAGTCACCAATGCCCAGAGCATACTTAAATTATGAAGGGAACACTCTCCAGCCTGCTGAATGGCGGTGAACGCAGAACGCCAGGAGAAGGCGAACCCGATTCCCCAATCGATGACGATGGAGCAGAMGTTCCATTSCCCGACCATGAAGAAGTTCGAATAGCAATTACCCGCCTGAAGAACAACAGAGCGCGGCGGGGGCCGATGGATTGCCGGTCGAGCTATTCAAACACGGCGGCGAAGAACTGATAAGAAGCATGCATCAGCTTCTTTGTAAAATATGGTCGGACGAAAGCATGCCCTACCATTGGAATTTAAGTGTGCTATACCCAATCCTTAAAAAAGGAGACCTCACAATCTGCGCCAACTACCGTGGGATAAGCCTCCTCAATATCGCATATAAGGTTCTATCGAGCGTATTGTGTGAAAGATTAAAGTCCACCGTAAACAAACTGATTGGACCTTATCAGTGTGGCTTCAGACCTGGAAACTCAACAACCGACCAGATATTCACCATGCGCCAAATCTTGGAAAAGACCCGTGAAAGAAGAATCGACAATCACCACTTCTTCGTCGATTTCAAAGCTGCTTTCGACAGCACGAAAAGGAGCTGCCTTTATGCCGCGATGTCTGAATTTGGTATCCCCGCAAAACTTATACGGCTKTGTAAGCTGACGTTGACCAGCACTAAAAGCTCCGTCAGAAKCGGGAAGAACCTCTCCGAGCCGTTCGATACCAAACGAGGTTTAATACATTAGTTCAAGCTGCAGAACTAACTAGAGAGAAGGTACCATCTTCTATAAGAGTGTACAGCTGCTGGCGTATGCCGATGACATTGATATCATCTTCCTCAATATCCGCGCCGTTAGTTCTGCTGGGCAAGACGAGATATCTCCTGTCATCAAACAAACAGTCGTCGCACTCGCGACTTGGCACTCACGTCACTGTTGACAGATATAGCTTTGAAGTTGTAGATAATTTCGTCTATCTTGGAACCACCGTAAACACMACCAACAATGTCAGCCTAGAAATCCAACGCAGGATAACTCTTACCAACAGGTGTTACTTCGGACTGAGTAGGCAATTGAGAAGCAAAGTCCTCTCTCGACAAACAAAAACCAAACTCTATAAGTCACTCATAATACCCGTCCTGCTATATGG
>NW_017535809.1:0-2171 GCF_001853355.1 Bactrocera latifrons | reverse complement strand
AAAAAAAAAAAAAAAAAAAAAAAAAAAAAAAAAAAAAAAAAAAAAAAAAAAAAAAAAAAAAAAAAAAAAAAAAAAAACAACACAAAAATCTAAGCAAAATTAAAAACCAAATTGTGCTGTGACAAGAAAGTGCAGTTAAAACAGGAAAAAAACTGAGGGATCAACAGTGTAGTGACTACATTAAAGTGCAGTGCAGTGGCGACTTTCACATAAGTAAACAAGAGTTGCCTCCAAAAAAAGAAAGAAAAGGAAAAAGCTAAAAGGTGCAAACTAGAAAAATATATAATAAAAAGAGCGGGGGCGAAATACAGAAATAAATGACATAGCGGGCGCGAAGCCGGTTCAAACAATAAAAAAAGTGAGTGTGCTTATGACCGCACGACTGAAGTGAAACTTCTTTCGCTCTATCTATATGTATATATATGAATGTGTGTGTGCAATATATACATGTATGCAGATTTACATATATTAATTTCCTACAAATATTTAAATTTATTTTATGTTTTCATTAGTAAATTAATATTTTTGCATAAATCTTTTATTTTTTTTCATTGTTTTATTCGTTATTTTCATTATTGGGTACATCAGTAATTACTGTGGTTGATTGTAAAACCGAGACAATAGGCTTATGATACGAGAAATACGATACATATGTATATTTTAGAATTAAAATTAGACAGAAATCTAGAAAAAACTGCATCGATTGTTGATCTTGTCAAAACAAAACTCAACTTGTCTTGTAGTTGGCTCATTATTCATTTGTAATTCTAATTTATCTCGTAGAAAGTTTATCAAGAGTTGTCCATCTTCAGATGCGAAATTGATATTGAAATCTCCTGCTAAGATTAGTGGCAACGTATGATAGTTTTCTCCTAGTTCTTCAGAACCTACTCGACCATAAGTCATAAGTCTTCTGTATATAAACTTTATGATATTATTAACTGTGTTATTGGGCGWAATGTAAACAACTACCATTATGATGTTTDTTCCATCGTCCAAAACACAGTGAACAGCACATACATCACCAATTGATGACTGACCAATATCAACTTCACGAATATGTCGTAATAGAATGTCCATGTTCGAAGTTACTATATTCGAGGTATCATTCGATTTCTGATANATTGATGACTGACCAATATCAACTTCACGAATATGTCGTAATAGAATGTCCATGTTCGAAGTTACTATATTCGAGGTATCATTCGATTTCTGATAAATTGCCACTCCTGCTGATCTAACATTTTTACGCTTGAATTTCGCAATACCATCAAAGTTCGGGATGTCAATGTTTTCATCGTCATTTGACCAGGTTTCTGATAAAAACAGGATACTGCTTGAATCAATTGCGGGATCGCTTAAGTCCAATACGTGTTTTCTGAGCCTTTGGCAATTAAAAGTAACCATGGACAACTTTTTTCTGTCATTCATAAAATCGAGAATCGTTCTACCTATTGTTGACAATGTGTTCAACGATAATCGGCGAAATTCATCTTGTAAAGATATGATCGATGTATCATTTTTTCGCCCATGATAAAATCTATTATCATTGTCTTTTGGTACTATGTAGAGTCCGTCAATACTAGTAACTCGTGATAGAGCAACAACGGCTGAAGTGACAGCTCATAGCGTACGAGACATGGCAAACTAGATAGTTTTCTATATCTAGTAAGCTATGAGCAATGTGGTGTCTCCACAGGCTATCGGCACGGCAATGCAGCTAGTATTCTAGAAATTCTATCGTGTCGAGATGCCCCGAAACGGCCACAAGTCAACACAGCGGTCCGCTACAAAATTGTTCGATCGAGTTTCGTGCTCAAAACGAACAAGCTCGATCAATTGGTTTGATTCGTATCGCAACGGTTTTCGTAACGCATTCGTCAGCTTACTCCTCGATGAATTGGTTTGATCAGAGAACGTTAACATTTTTACGTAACGCATTCGTCAGCTTACTCCCCAAGCCAAACGTGCGTAAAGAAGTTTCACTTCAAAAATATACATACATAAATAACCACAAAAAAAACGGACTGGGAGAAGAGACCTCAAACGCAAACACTCGAGATCACGTACATACATACATACACTCATATTGTCCCCTGGCGGAAATACAAGTGTATCGTTCCTATCATTATTTTTACTATATGTATGGTTTTTTAATAACAAAAAAAAAA
>NW_017535808.1:492502-495037 GCF_001853355.1 Bactrocera latifrons | reverse complement strand
CTTGAACTCTTTTTGTAGGACAACAATTTGTCCTATTTTTCGTATCTGTAGACATCGCTTAAAATATTTTTGCAGCTCTCCGTTGTATCCATATTTTACAAAGCACTTTTGGAACCCAACTTTTAGAATAATTATTTGCTGTTTCCTTCTTTCGTTGTTCAGTGGTTCTTCTTTATCTGCATGTTTGTGGAAACATATTTTAAACTCGGTTTTAAGAACAGATGCTTCTTGCATTCTTCTAGGGTACAAGCATTGCCTAAAATATTTGCGCAGTTCTTGTGTGTTTCTTATTGGTTTCTTAAAGCAGCTTTTGAACTCTTCTTTGAGAGTAATATTTTGTTGCGTTCGTTTAATGACCACACAACGTTTAAATCTTTCACGCAACTCTGTTTTTATCGAGGATTTCATAAAACAGTGTCGATAATTTTTTCTGTGTACACTTTTCCTGGCATCCAAATATAGTGAAGAATTTTCTTCAAAATTGTCTCGTTGTATATTCGGTTTTGTTTTTGTAAAACATTCTGTGAATCCTGTTTCATAAAGCTTCATTTGCGGTTCATTAGATTTGAAATGCTCCTGAAAAACGCTTCGGTATTCATTTCTAGCGGTATTTTGCGTTTGAGTTGTGCTCTGTAGCCAAGTGTTTCGAAAACATTTTTTGAACTGCATCACAGATGAATCTGACATAATTGACATTTCAATTTCTTTGCGAAAGCAATTTCTAAACCTCTCTTTGTTTTCTTTTATAGCTCTTAAGCTTCCGCTGTTTATGCTATTTTCGTTTTTCAAGCAATTTCTGAAATTTTCTTTTAAGTAAGTTTCACCATTAAAGTTTCCTCTGATTTGGTATGCATTGGTTTGCCATTCGGCTGTAATCTGAAATTGATTTGTTTTTGAAATGGTAAAATTTAGTTTTTGTTCTTTTAATATTGTCTCTTTAAGTTGTTAGTTAACGGTTACTAACCATATAGATGAGGTAGCCCAATGGCACGAACAATTTGTACATTGTGTAGCACTTCATTTTCGATTTCTTTTCAACACTTTTCACTCAAAAACAAACGCAATGAAGGCAAGCGAAAAAAATAAATCCAAATGGGAAGAAACAAAAAAATAAAGAGTAAAATATAATATGCGCTAATATACATGAAACTTACCCGAAACTAGGCATGTACTTATAAGCAGGAATTCTTAAGTGCGCTTCCTTCACTTAAGTGCTCGATTCATTGGAATAGAAGTAGACACGAAAGCAAATATGAAAGAATAATATGTCTTTCAAATTCTTATTTATAATGTGTTTATTTAAATATTGTATTTTACATATATATTTACATATATATATATATTATATATATATATATTCTATTCAAATTAAGTTTTTATTGTATTTAACACATATTTCCCTTAACCAACCATAAGTAATATTTACAGTTTCATATACTTTATTTTTGTTTTCGAACTTCCTATCGTTAGTAAACAATTCTTTTGTTTGTAAACAAAAACTTTATGACACATAAACCTGCCATAAATATATTATTTGTTTACTGATTGATGATTTGTTACACTATATTAAGTAAAGAAATGTGTGTCAATAACGTAGCAACTTTTATTGCTCTCTAGGTTCAACAAACTACCCGGAATTCTTTGTTTACTATTTTTTTTTTTTTCCTCCACTGAAAATGCAATAAAATTAACTATGCAATGTATACTGTATATTAGTTGAACAAATTGCATTTACTTGCAAAAATTGCATGTAATTGCCTGAGTTATTATGTCCAAGGTTTATATAGTATGCCATTTCTGTTTATTTCTGATTCGTTATGGGAATTCGCAGTTAATATGTACTTAGACACACTCTTTCATAGTATGCATGCAAGGAGCGATTTTTCAATGCTTGCGTAAATTTTTTCCAACTTTAATTTTTATCATTTGATTTATGTTCTCAATTACACCGATATTCACACTTATTCACATTATTTAACACTTTTTATTTTATTTCAAGATTAAGCTTTAACATTGTTTATTTTTTTAAATTACTTACAACGATACCGTTTGCTTCATTTTCGAATCACTTCAATTAAGTAAAATACTTTCTATCGCTTATTTGACTTACTATTCTACCTTTTTCATTCTTTATTTGCCTTCAAATTGGTATAATCTTTTTATATAATTTTTTCGTTTATATTCACAACGACAACACTATAATTTTTATTTTTCAATCTTTTGTTATTTTAATTTCATTCCATTGCATGCAATTATCAACTCATTAATTTTGCAAAAAAAAATTATTTATTTTACTTTTTGTTTTTATAAATTAGCATAATTTATTGCATTTCACTTAATTTAATTTCACATTTCTTACACTTTTTACGATTTAAATTCATATTTTTGGCGATAGCATTTATAGCTTGCTTTAATTTGCAATATAATTAATCTTTTTCTATTTTTTTTATAAATTAACGTAGCTTATTTCATTTCACTTAATTTAGTTTCACATTTCTTACACTTTATTACGATTTAAAGGCATATATTTCATTT